>NC_133369.1:30170517-30203661 GCF_049309525.1 Garra rufa
GAGTTTAGCTCCAACTCCAATTAAACACACCTGCACCACCTAATCAAGCTCTTACTAGGCATACTGGAAACTTCATGGCAGGTGTGTTGAGGCAAGTTGGAACATGATAACTCCTCAGGAACTGTCTACTTAATATAAAGTGTAAAATGGTCCAGCCTGGTCTCATTGTTTATACGTCATAAGTAATTTTTAGATGCACAAAACGTACATTTTTGTACTGTAACAGGCAGGACTCGTAGGAAGCATGTAAAGTCCAAGTGCAGGCTTTATTCAAACAGATCGTGGCAATACAGGCAGGGTCGATATCCAAACAAACAGTGGCAACGAAGACAGAGCAATGGCGTAATCCTTTAAGCAGGCAGAAAGTCAAAAACCAGGGAGAGCAATCCAAAGTATCAAATAAACAAGGCTATGAAACAGGGCAAAAACAATGGCAAGGAACGGGGCAAAACTATGACAGAAAACAAAGACTAAACTATGACAAAAGAACAAAAACCGTAGCAATAACAAACCAAAATAAACAACAGTGGAGAAACACTTGGTAGAGTCTGCTAGGCAAAACAATACTTCGCGAGGAAGTAACCATAGAGGCAGCAGAGGGAGCAGCAACCATCAGTGTGAGTAAGGGCTCCCTCTGCTGGCCTGGCGTTACATGTACGTTTTTATTGATGCTAAAACTTACAATTTAGATGTATTTCAACGTTTAAAACGTACAAATAGCTACGTATTTTTTGCTTTCATTTCATGAAGATATTCGTATCAATGCCTTTTTTTTAATAATTTTATTAATAAGCGATTTATATTTTTAGCCTCCTTAACCTACCCCCAAACCTAAAGCTACCCATTTTATAGCAAATATAAAAGGATATCGTAACTGACCAAAATATGCAGGGAAAATACCATTTTTACTAACAATATAGCATAAAAATATTTTTATAATCACTAATCACTCTCCTACCTCTAAACCTAACGTTAACCATAACTCTCCCAGTACAGTAATAAAAAAATGACAGACAGAAAATTGCAATCACAATCATTTATTTAATTCAAAAATGTCACCAGCCATACCAAAAAGTAATCCAAATGGCGATGCTTTTGCAGCCGCAGTTCTCTCTGGCTGTAACAATGGAGACAGCGGGGTGAGGATCCACACGCAGCTTTATTAAAACAAAGTTCAGAGTCGTACAATCCAGGTCAATCACCAGCATACAGGGCAACAGAGACAAAACAGAATCGTAGGCGAGGCAATCAACAGACAGGAACAGACAGGTTGGCAACAGGAAAACAAACTGGGAATAACGCTCGGAATTGTAGCGGTAGCAAAACAAGACTTCGCAAGGTGTGTGAGTGTCCAGGAAGTTTATATAGTGTGTAGACAGGAAGTGATACGTTGTGAACAGGAAGTGGTTGGTGTGTGACCTGTGACATGTGAGGGATTATGGGAAATGGAGTCCATGATGTGAGAAACAGAGTCCGGGCTGGAGTGCTCACTAAAGGAGTTCTTAAGCACTCCAATTGGCAATCGTGACAGAGCCCCCCCTTTAAGGAGCGGATTCCAGACGCTCCAAAAAACAGTGTGACAGTCCAGGAGAGTGATGGAGTGGACATGGCACAGAGGCATGAATGGAGGTCCCGGTCCGTGTGCAGGTGGAGGACCAGGAGAATGAGGTGGAGCCGACGGAGGGAGAAGCCATGGTGGAGGAAGGGTTGTCTCCTCCATGGGGCCGACTGATGGAGGTGGAGCCGGTGGAGCCTGAGGCGGAGCCGGAGAGTCGAAGGTCCCAGGCGACACCGAGGATCCGGAGGGCCAAGGCGGAGCCCAAGGCTTTGGCGACCGAGGCGGAGATGGAGATCCGGAGGTCCGCAGCAAAGCCGGAGTGACCGAGGGCCGGAGCGAGGGCCAAAGCCAGAGGAGTAGAGTCCTGAGGCGATGGCGGAACAACGGCCAACCGGAGTGAAGCTGGAGGGGCGAGGGAGCCCGGTGAAGCTAGTGGTCCGACGGTCGACGGTGGAGACGAGGGAGCTGAGAGCCGACGTGGAGCCACTGGGTCGGAGGGCCGAGGCGGAGTCCAGGACGCTGAGACTGGAGGCGGAGATGAGGGGTCCCCCAGCCACAACGCCGATGGGGACTGGCAGACCCACAGCAAATCTTCCGCACCGAAGGTGGGTTGAAGGTGAGCAGAGGGACTGTCAGGAGACAGAGGTGGCGGGACTGGGGCGGTAGGGAGGGTGGGTGGGAAATTCAGGCATGAAACAAGTTCATTAGTGGCCTTCATGGCCTGAACAGGGGAATCAGACAGTCCATAAAAGGCCTCTGTGGCCTGAACGGGGCAAATAGACAGTCCATATATGGCCTCCGTGGCCTGAACGGGGCAAATAGACAGTCCATACATGGCCTCCATGGCCAAAACAGGGCGGACAGGAATTGCAGGAGCATGGAGAGTATTATCAGGGGCAACCACCATGCAAAGAGCTGAAGCAGACGTCCCCGTCTCATGAGGATCCACGGCGTTAGCCGACACCTCCGGGGAAATTTAGGTGGTGGTGTACATGGCCCAGACACACCACAAAGCGGCACCCATCAGAGGAAGTGCTGTAGATGGGGGAATCAGTTCATGGACCGAAGAACATAGGAGTCCAGGTCTCGGTATGCCAGCTGCGCGTGCTGACACCAATGGTGTGTCTCTTATGCTGGATACCAGACTGAAATGGTCAGCGGCGAAATTTGCAGGCGCTGGCTTGTCTGGCGTGACGTTAGCGAGCGCTGGTTTGGCAGCCGTGACATTAGCGAGCGCTGGCTTGGCACGCGTGACGTTAGCAATCGCTGGCTTGGCAGGCCTGATGTTAGCGAGTGCTGGCTTGGCAGAAATGGTGACCATCTTAGCGACAGATTCTGGCGTGGCAGCCATCTTGTGCAGTGGCTCTGGGGTGGCGGCCATCTTGTGCAATGGCTCTGGGCAGGCAGCCATTTTGTGCAGTGGCTCTGGGCTGGCGGCCATCTTGTGAAATGATTCAGAGTCAGCGGCCATTTTGTGAAGTGGCTCTAGATCAGAGTTTACTGTGGGAAAATCACTGTCCTCTGTGAATCCCACAGTAAACAGAGAGCCACATAACAGCAGAGCATAGTCCATCATGTCCCTCAAGCTGCCATTAAATTCCCCTCCAGGTACTTGTGATCTCAGTGTTTCATTAAGTCCAAAATGAAACAGATCTTTAAACAACCCTTCATCATACAGCGGTACCTGGTGGGATAACTCACAGAACTGATGAACATAATCCTCAATAGATAAGTCTCCCTGTCGCAGATGCAGAAGCTGGTCGACTGGGTCCATGGTGTTGAATGAAGCTGCTGGATCCGTGTGCGGCGAAGTCTTATGTAACAATGCAGACAGCGGGGTGAGGATCCACATGCAGCTTTATTAAAACAAAGTTCAGAGTCGTACAATCCAGGTCAATCACCAGCATACAGGGCAACAGAGACAAAACAGAATCATAGTCAGAGTCCAGGCAGAAAGTCAGGGCGGGCGGCAGGCAATCAACAGACAGGAACAGACAGGTTGGCAACAGGAAAACAAACTGGGAATAACGCTCGGAATTGTAGCGGTAGCAAAACAAGACTTCGCAAGGTGTGTGAGTGTCCAGGAAGTTTATATAGTGTGTAGACCGGAAGTGATACGTTGTGAACAGGAAATGAAAGCTCTAGCATTAAGTTCTGCCGGGAAGACTTAATTGTCACGTCACTCAATTTTCATCTATCCAATCACATTCCAACACTTGTGGTATATAAGATCGGTACTTACTCATGTTTGAATTCGCAGATGCTGACGCTCAATTCAGTTGCTCGCGTCAGTTGCAAAATGTCCAAAGACAATCAATTTGTTTGCGACTACTCTGACTCTGACGATGAAATCGTCGCACCATCTCCCCCCGCTGCACGCCGCAGCTCACGCATTCAGAGCCGTATTTCTCCGTGGGCACAATGGTCTCCTGAGGATACAATCAAAGCCCTCGAGGAAGCCGGCATACAAACTAGCCAAGGTCTCTCCAAAGAAGATCTACACCTTCTAGCCCAGAACACCTTGGGCACCCCACCTGTCTCCATTCCATCAAAACTGCTTCAACTTCGGCAACTCAACCTAAACAAACCGGCAAGAAAAGATCAGCTAAATCATCCTCACCTCATCCAGCAAAAAGATCCGCAATACCTGCTCGGCTACCATCTTCTCCGCAGATCGTTGAAACGTCAGACACGAACTATCAGCTCATGTCCGCAGTGCAAAGCCTTGCTCAAACGGTCAAAGGATTGGAATCCAAAATGTCATCTCTTGAACATTCTTTCACGAATTCTAACCTCAGCACAAACCCGGCCACGATCCCTTCAGTGATTCCACAGTTTCATCCCCTCTCTTCAGGATTAAGCAACCCCTCCATCGAGCTTTCTACATCTTCTACTTTGCCTACTCTTCTACATTCGATTCAGACGCCTTTTCAAGACGTTTCCGCACCAACAGTTTCCTCAAACTTCAACTTATCCACAGCGACTCCTGCTCAAAATTTTGGTAGGCGTTTTGTTTCACCAGCCGTTTTGGGGATTTGGTAGGCTCCGTCCAGGTGGAAGCATTCTTCCATTTATTTCTTTGGGGGTCGGCTGCGCCCCTGCCTTGATCTTCAGGCAGGATATGCAGAGTCCGGACCCTCAGATTGCGAGTTATGGACGGGGCCTACGCCAAAGAACGTTATTGCTTGCTGGGCTGCTAATAAATGGATAATTGTCACAGTATTCATTCTCCTGAGTCTTTCTGGTAGAAGTGGTTGGTGTGTGACCTGTGACATGTGAGGGATTATGGGAAATGGAGTCCATGATGTGAGAAACAGAGTCCGGGCTGGAGTGCTCACTAAAGGAGTTCTTAAGTACTCCAATTGGCAATCGTGACACTGGCACAATACAGTAGGTTTGTTTGAGATGCAGAGCAGAATTAAAGTTATTAATCACTGAAAATATTATCCAGATCATTTTCCTGATCCTCTCTGTAAATGCGCCCAAAGAGTATACGCCCGTGCATCATTCAAACAAATCTCACCAAAACATGGCATGTCGCAATCTGTGATGAATGCTGGTGAGAACCAATGGCTCTGTCCAAATTCAGGGTCTGCTTCCTCCTTAGGATCCTTCCTACCCGGTTGAAGGAGGAGGGGTCCTCCGACGACTGCAAAACCCAGAAGTAGGTGTCTGTGAATTTGGACAGCCTACCCTTCTTTCAGTTCCCTCCCTTACCCGTGGCTCATATCCTGTCACCTAGCAACCGTGACAGCACTAAGCAAGAAGCAGGAAAAATCTTTCGTCCCTAAAAGCGTTAAAAACAGCTTCAATCACTAACAAGAAATTAGCTGTGTGTAAGGGGATATTCACACAGGCAGTAAAAAAAGAAGCTAGTTTACGAAAGAGATGTTTTTTAAACATATAAACGTACAAATGTAAAAAAAAAAATGCTTAACGCTAAAACCAAAGGCCTAACTAGACAACCGCCGTAAAAAATATTTTTAACGCCAGTTTTTTAAAAACTTACATCGAAAAGCATATTCCTCTCACGCTCCGCTACCGCTCGCTTCGTCCGCCATTATTTGAAAATTCTGGAAGCGCTCTGCCGAAAGGAATTATGGGATAGGTAGGATGGGAAAGCATCCACACATGCTATTCAATGAGTTGCTACATGTGTGTAACTACACCAGTATTAGATCTGTAGATACAATGTACCAATGTGTACATACACTGTGGTTACATGCTACGTACACATCTAGTTACCACGTAAGTTCACAGGTATTAGGGACACTTAATATAAAGTGGGACCTCACTAATACCAATAACCCCCCCCCCCCCCCCATATTTAAACATTGACTATAGGCATTCAACATTACAGTACAATTGAGAGCTATAAATTTTCACATTTATTAGACTTAAAAAAACAACAGCTTCTCATTTAAGTAAACGTAAAACAATCTTCACATAAACCCAGTTTTTTCCTGTGCCCTTCAGCTAGTGGGAAATATAAAAAAAATTGAGAATATATAAAATATATTTATAAATATATAAAAGAAATTGAATAAAGTTATCAAAAACTAAATATAGATGAATTCTTAAAGCTACAAAATGATTTCCTCTCCTTCTTTTTTCTTTAATTAATAGACATCAGCTGGGTTATTAGGTTACTTGGCTGCTATTACTTTAACAGCTACCACTGCTGAACATGACGCCAATCTGACACGCATGCTCATAGTTTTATTTGCACTTTAATATGAAATGATGCAGGCTACAATGCACGCCACTGCATATTTGTGTGCAGTTGAAATCACATGCTACATGTAATGGGTGACAGGACAGGTAATTGGTTTTCACTGACATATGGCCTGACAATGTCTCAGTTAACTGCAGTTCACTGTTCTACTAAAGCTTCTTCATCACCTGTACTTTTCCCACACTCGTTTGACTAGTGCCTGGAGTGCACATCTAAAAAAAAGCCTCACATTTGATGTGAATAAACGCACTTCTTGTCAAGGAAAAAAAAAGAGATGTCATGTGACCATTAGTTGACATCAGAGAGTTGTAAACATGCAAATACTTAATTATGAACTAAATGCATGAACTTAATTATGAATTATTAATGCATTACCATAAAATCTCAGTAAATATATTAGGTGAAAGAGGTTCCGCAACAGAAGACACTGGATGCAATGGTATGTTTAAATGTGAATGTCCAAAAAACTGACTTTCTGAATGTATATATTGTAATGTATTTGACTGTTGATGTTACAATACCTAATGGCCACTAGAGGGCACCCCCGTGTTGTGTATCGTTACTGTTGGTGTGTGCCGAGTGAAGCAGTAAAAAAGAATACAGTGTATCCAAGTCTCCGGTTCTTCTGTGCACATTCTGAACGAAACCAAATTCATATATGTTATAGGAGCATATTGATGCAAACATAACATAAATTGGCGACGAGTAAAAAGTTCCCACTACCACTATCGAGCTGTCAGTCAAGAGTAAAGGATGGCTACGATTATTGGACAGGTCGAGGCGTTCGACGAGACGAGAGAGCAATGGACTACGTATGTGGAACGTTTTGAACACTTTGTACAAGCTAATGACATTAGTGAAGAGAAAACAGTGTCAGTTTTTCTCAGTGTAATGGGAGCACCAACTTATGGACTCTTACGTAGTCTTATTGCACCAGTTAAGCCTGGGACTATGAAATATGATGAAATTGTGGACACACTGCAAGCGCATTTTACCCCGAGACCCATTGTGATTGCTGAGAGGTTCAAATTCCACAAACGGAATCAAGCAGAGGGGGAAAGTGTTGCACAATATGTGGCGGTGTTAAAGAAGCTGGCGGAGCACTGTGAGTTTGGTGACAATTTAAAGGACGCGTTAAGAGACAGATTCGTGTGCGGCCTGAGTTGTGAGTCAATACAAAGGAAACTTTTGACCGAGTCGGCGCTCACGTATCAAAAAGCTGTGGATATAGCGATGTCGATGGAGGCTGTATCTAGGGAATCACAGCACCTGAGTAATTCATTAAAGGTAAATGCCATGTCTCTTTCGTCAGAATTGCCTAAGGAGAAATGTTACAGATGTGGAAAGTCCAACCATATCCAAAATGAGTGTTTTTACAAAGACCAACTCTGTCACAATTGTGGAAAGAAAGGCCACATTTCACGGATGTGTAAATGTAAGAAGACAGAGGAGAAAATACCTAGAACTTCTGGGAAAGGAAAATGTGTAAAAAGGAAGGGACAGGCAAAGAAAAGACCAGTTCACAGAATGGATGCTAGAATGGAAAGGAGTGATGAAGAGACAAGTTCGGATACAGAGGCAGAGCTGACACTGCACAAAGTTACAGCAACATTGCACAGTCCTTCACCAGTGAGCATAATGAAACGTGAAACTGATTCAGTGTCATCTGTAATTAAAGTTCAACCAAAAATTGAGGGATTGCCAATGGAGATGGAAGTCGACACGGGAGCAGCAGTCTCCATCATCTCAAGTGAATTGTACAGGGATAAATTGAGCCATGTTCGTCTGCGCCATACAAACGTTGTTCTCAAGACGTATACAGGCGAAGTAATTCTGCCAGAAGGAGTCATTAAGGTGCGTGTCAAGCTAAACAGACAAAGCCTACGCTTACCCTTATATGTTGTTACAGGAAAGGCAGTTCCTCTGTTGGGACGTGAGTGGCTTCGAAGAATTCGTCTGGACTGGCGTGAGATCAAAACTGTAAGAGCAGTACACCACATTAATGAAGGGACACTGGACAGCCTTCTAAAGAGGTATGCCAAAGTATTCAGAGAAGATCTAGGCACATTCAATGGATATACAGCTACCTTAAATCTGAAACCGGGAGCTCAACCAAGATTTTTCCAAGCACGTGTGGTACCGTATGCTATTAGACCCAAGGTGGAGGAAGAAATTGATCACCTTCTTAAACAGGGAATCATTTCACCTGTACGATTCAGTGAATGGGCAACCCCGATTGTGCCTGTAATCAAAAAGGGCGGCAACGTTAGGATCTGTGGTGACTTTAAAGTAACCGTAATTCCAGCTTTATGTGCTGAACATTACCCATTACCCCGTATAGAAGATCTGTTTGCTTCACTGGCTGGGGGACAACGATTTAGCAAGCTTGATCTTTCACACGCTTACCTGCAGATTCCTGTGCATGAAAATTCACGCAAATTCCTCACTATCACGACTCACAAAGGGATGTTTGTATACAATAGATTACCCTTTGGCATCACATCAGCTCCATCGATATTCCAACGAGTCATGGAACAAGTGTTGCAGGGGCTACCATTTGTCCATTGTTTTTTGGACGACATCCTGGTCACAGGAAAAGATGATGCTCATCATTTGTCTAATCTAGAGGCTGTGTTGAGTAGACTGGAGAAGTGTGGACTTCGTGTAAAAAGGGAGAAGAGTGAGTTTTTTTAAAAGTTCACTTGAGTATTTGGGACATGTGATCGATGCATCAGGGCTTCACAAGTCCACAGAAAAACTGCGTGCGGTCGCAGAAGCACCAGCTCCGGTTAATGTTAATCAACTCCGATCCTTTCTGGGGCTGGTTAATTATTATGCAAGATTTGTTCCAAATCTGGCCACAGTTCTTCATCCCCTGAACGCAATGTTGCATAAAGAGGTGAAATGGAATTGGTCTCCAGAGTGTGAGAAAGCATTTCAGGAGGTTAAAACACAGCTGTTAACACCTAATGTACTCACACACTACGATCCAAGACTCCCAGTTCGATTGGCATGTGATGCTTCACCCTACGGGGTGGGAGCAGTACTTTCACACATGATGCCGGATGGGCAGGAAAGACCCATAGCCTTCGCATCGCGAACCCTGAGTAAATCGGAGCAAAACTACGCACAGCTGGAGCGTGAAGCACTAGGAATAATTTTTGGAGTAAGGAAGTTTCACACTTATCTATATGGACGTCACTTCACATTAATGACAGATCATCGTCCACTTACCACCATACTCCATCCTAATAAAGCAACTCCCTCCATGGCTGCTGCAAGACTTCAGAGGTGGGCTCTTCTGCTGGCTGCGCATAACTATACCATTCAGTATAGGAGTGCTGACAACCATGGAAACGCTGATGGTTTATCCCGATTGCCGCTGCCTGTTCACCACAAAGACAGAAAAGATGCAGTGGAGGTTTATCTTATAAACAAAATAGATGCACTTCCAGTCTGTAGCAGTGACATCAGGAAAGAAACCAGAGCAGATCCGATTCTCTGTCGAGTAAAGGAGATGGTATCCACAGGATTGTTTCCATCTAGCAAAGACTCCGAAAATGAACTAAAACCTTATCTCATGAGGAAGGAGGAACTCTCACTGATGCAGGACTGTCTGATGTGGGGACAGCGAGTTATTGTTCCACCAAATCTGAGGCAGCAGGTTCTAGAGGATTTACACACTGGACACCCAGGTGTAGTAAAAATGAAGGCGTTAGCACGTAGCTACGTCTGGTGGCCAAATATGGACTCACAAATTGAAGAAAAATCTAAAACCTGCATGTCCTGTCAACAAATTCAAAAATCTCCAGCTCCCTCACCTTTACACCCCTGGTCATGGCCAGAAGCTCCTTGGCAGCGAATCCACATCGATTACGCTGGACCATTCGAAGGACGCATGTTTCTAGTAGTTGTCGACGCACACTCAAAATGGCCAGAAGTTCAGGTGATGGATTCTACAACGTCTTCCAAGACGATTCAGGTCCTGTGCAGTCTTTTTAGTCACTATGGTATACCTGAAACTTTAGTGAGCGACAATGGCCCTCAATTTACTTCAGAGGAGTTTGGATGTTTTCTGAAAATAAATGGCGTAAAACATGTACGCTCTGCACCATTCCATCCAGCCACCAACGGTCTGGCGGAGCGTTTTGTACAGACTTTTAAACATTCACTGAAAGCATCTAAAGAACCAACACCATTGCAACAGAGATTAGACTCTTTCTTGCTGCAGTACAGGAATACACCACATAGCACAACAAAAGAAACACCTGCTATGTTGTTCTTGCGTCGCAGATTGAGAACACGGCTGGACCTTCTGAAACCAAGTGTGAAACTGACTGTGGAGCAAGCACAAAAAGTTCAGTGTTCTTACCGTGCCCTCCATGCCAAAGACAGAGACTTTTGTGTCGGTGATTCAGTGCTGGTCAGAGATTACCGACGAGGGGGAGAAAAGTGGAAAACAGGTACTGTCTCTTCTCAGTCAGGACCAGTGTCGTACACGGTTCAGGTGGACAGTGCACAAAACTGGAGAAGACATGCAGATCAAATGTTGGACTGTCATCCTGAAATCACAAAGACCACCGAGACACTACCAAATGAAAACAGTGTGTCACAAATGTTAGAGGATAAAGAACAAGAACTGTCTTCAACATTTTATGACACTGTACCCAATGTTCAAGATCAGCATGTAACTGAGGTTGTTGCACCAGATACTGCTCCTTCCCTCAATGTGAGAAGATTTCCTTTGAGAAATCGCAGACCACCTAACAGACTTGATCTGTAAAGCTTTTGACTGTTACTAAACAGTACAAGTTGTTGAATGTATGCATACTATTGAAGTTAGTAGTTGAGTTGTCATGTGAAACCATTTGATATTGCTTGTGGTTGTGTTATTAATGGTTCTCACTTAATTGTTATTCAGTGTATTGTTAGTAAGCTGAATTGATGTTCTGAGGTTAACAGTAAAGGAAAAGAACATGGGGTAACTGATTTAAGAGGAGAGGAGATGTAATGTATTTGACTGTTGATGTTACAATACCTAATGGCCACTAGAGGGCACCCCCGTGTTGTGTATCGTTACTGTTGGTGTGTGCCGAGTGAAGCAGTAAAAAAGAATACAGTGTATCCAAGTCTCCGGTTCTTCTGTGCACATTCTGAACGAAACCAAATTCATATATGTTATAGGAGCATATTGATGCAAACATAACATATATGAAAATTAAGCATAATTGAGAATTAAATTATGCATGTTATTGATATTGTTTGAATAAAATATTAATAAAAAGTAATCATGTCACAATAACTATAGTATAATTACAATAATTACTGAATTATTTAAATCTGATTACAAAATCCAGATTAGATAACACCACTTACTACTCAGCACTGTTGGTTTGAATTAATATAAATTGTCAGCTGTGAAACTATTTGAAAGGGTAAACTAAAGAAAGATATGCTGTCTTAATATGAATTTAGCTTTAATGATTCAAGTGTGTTTTTTTAAATAGGTTAGGAGAAGATATGACAAGTTCTGCTAAATGAATAAATGTAAACTGTTGACAGAAATATGACTTAAAACAGTTTTTTGTTAAATAAACTGCAGTGATAATGGACATTTTACAGATTAAACCTTCTAAAAACATTTTACCTGCATATCTGTCTTTCAATGTATTGCATTATATTTTCAAAGGTTGTTGATGGTAATGTAATAAGTGTTTAAACATTAAGTGCTCAAATATTAGCCCCAGCGGACTGAATAAATTTACTTTCTACTCACTGATAGGATCTGACATATCTCCATATCCACTAAAGACTGCTGTGTGTGCTATTAAATGTGTAACAACATTGAACTGCTATTATTGAATGGATAATACAGAAAGACTGGGATTTAGATCTACATGTCATCATTCCACATCCACTTGAGATAAATATTTTTATACTGTAATTATAAACTGTGTACTGCTTACAGAAATATGACTAAAAAACTAGGCACACCCAAAATTGCATTAAATAAATAGACACGTATATATCTAGAACTTTGGTGAGAAGATGAACAGCTGTTCAAAACTTGTTTAACGTTGGAAACTTCTTGTCAAGGTCACAAAGCCTAAAATGTACATATTCAGCAGCACAGCTGCTGGATCTCCCTGAATGTATCAAAAATGTACATTATGTTCAATCTACTCACTTTATAATAATGTTATGCTTTAATTTGTTCCTCAGATCTTGAACAAATCTGTACTGCAGGTGGCTTTTCACTGTTGGGTTAGAGAGGTTTTGGCTTTATGTTTTGAGAAATTTATAACATAAACATTTCACCTTTGAGAATATGTTTATTAAAACTATATATCCCGTTACAATATATTTTCTGTACACTTGGTAACATAAAAGTGCAAATTTTCTAACATTCAAGTAATCAAGATATAATTCTGTATCTCTTCATGGAAACAGTGATAGCTAAGCTAAGTTTTTGGAGATGATTGGTCAATGGCAGACCACTTGGGTGTGGATCAATAGGTTGACAGTCCTATAAATACTGTGAGTGAGGAGCAAGACCTTCATCGAACAGGTTCAATCAGCAGTCATGAGGTCTTTGGTGTTCCTGGTGCTCCTTGGAGCCGCCTGTGAGTAGAGACTCCTTTCACTGATTCACAGCAATTATGAAATTCACTCATTTTACAGGCTTGTGTAGTCAATATACTGATAATACTTTCTTATTTGTGTAGTTGCTCTGGATGATGACAAGATTGTTGGTGGGTATGAGTGCACACCCCATTCCCAGCCCTGGCAGGTGTCTCTGAACGTTGGCTACCACTTCTGCGGTGGCTCTCTGGTCAACGAGAACTGGGTTGTGTCTGCTGCTCACTGCTACCAGTCGTAAGTGATGTCTTCACAGTGTAGTTCATGTATCGGCCAATAGGTTTCTTCAGTTGTGAACAGTATTGGACTTTGTCTTTCAGACGTATTGAGGTCCGTTTGGGCGAGCACAACATCGTGGTTAATGAGGGATCTGAGCAGTTCATCTCCTCTGACAAGGTCATCCGCCACCCCAACTACAACTCATGGACCATTGACAGTGACATCATGCTGATCAAGCTTAGCAAGCCCGCTTCCCTCAATCAGTATGTGCAGCCTGTAGCTCTGCCCAATGGCTGTGCCGCTGCTGGCACCAAGTGCAGTGTTACTGGGTGGGGAAACACCATGAGCTCCAGTAAGTGTCAGAATTCATTATGTAATTTCCTTCACACTTCATGTTCATGGGATTTTGGTTTACTCAATATCCATTGCTACCGCTTTAAATTCTTTGTAGCCGCTGACTCCAACAAGCTCCAGTGTCTGGAGATCCCCATCATCTCCGACAGCGACTGCAACAACTCCTACCCTGGCATGATCACCAATACCATGTTCTGTGCTGGATACCTGGAGGGAGGAAAGGACTCTTGCCAGGTAGAGGATAACAAGAAATAGCATTGTTGCATGAATATTAATTGAGACTATCTTAATAATAAACAGTTGTTATGTTTCTGTTCTTCAGGGTGACTCTGGTGGTCCTGTGGTCTGCAATGGTCAGCTGCACGGTATTGTGTCCTGGGGTTATGGCTGTGCTGAAAAGAATCATCCTGGTGTCTATGCCAAGGTAATATAGTTGGTGTTTAATAATTGTTACAAAACAATACGTTTGGTTTCATATGGTGTACTTACATGATTTTTATGAATTCTCTTTTCAAGGTGTGCATGTTCAGCCAATGGATTGCAGACACCATGAGCAGCAACTAAAGCTGATATGAAATCACATACAGCCTCCAGTTCTCTCTGACAAAAGCTTTTAAAAATATTGTGTTTTCTCCAAGTGGTTTATGCATATTTGTCAATAAATACTGAATATATTGGTTTAAGTACTTTAACACGCCTACATTTGTGATGCTCTTAGCAATAATTACTCACCAAAACAACACATAACAAAGTGCCTGTGCCATGTTAATAATTTAGCAATTTAGCTGAGTCTAAAAAATAATAATAATAATACAGACAAGCAGTTGATGAAGAAAGACTATATACAGAATATATACAGAATAAATAAATAAATAAATAAATAAATATAAACATATATATCATGACATAACATGATGTGCATTAAATATTACATTACATCAAGGTTTCATCAAGGGGTTCATGAAGCAGCAGGGTTTGTGAATTAAATAAAAAGTTAAAAAATAATTACATCAAATGTAAAATTTAAATCATTAAAAAAATTTGTGCATTTTAATGTTTGAATGACAAATGCCTTCTAAAGACACAGTAATACATGATTAAATAATGCACAGACTGAAAATTAATAAAAAAATGTGTTCATCAATAGTTGAAGCAATGTTTTTAAAAGTATTCAAAATTTTGAGGACAAAAACATACAATTGGAGGTATTACAATATAAATCAAATGCTGTGTGGTCTCTCAATTTCCTGTGTAATTATAGTCACCATGATCAATTTTAATGACTGGTCTTTAAGTGAATGTCAACAAAGCCGGACTTTCTGAATGTATGTACTGTAAGTGGTAGGCTATTTTTTGAATATGTTCATTGAAACAAATTATGAATAATGTTATTGCTATTGTATAAATAGCATAAAGCATGCATAAATAAAAAGTAACTGTAGTCTGATTATGAGTATTTTAAAATGTAATGTAATCTAATTACAAGTATTAATTTCTTTTTTTATCTAATTATGTAATCCAGATTACATATCATCACTTATACTCAGCACTGTTTGTTAGCATTAATATAAATGGTCAGTTTAATAAAACATCTTTAACAATTCTGTAACACCTTGTCACACTCAGGCGGGTTGAGGAGTGGAGATGGAGGAGAACTGGAATAAATGAATAAATAAAGTTTATCAAACAAAACACTGAAAATGATTACAGACAAACAAAAACCGGGAGCAAGAAACGAGCACATGTAACGTTAATCAACGGACAAGGGGTAGTGATAAGTGAATTTCAGCCCTCAGGCGCGGACAGGACGACAGCGCGTAAGTGACTACTTAAATTCTGTATTTTAAATAGGCGGTTGTTACATTTGTTGCTGCTAGAGAAACACTTCCTTGTTTTCTATCTATTTGACTCATTCGTTTCTATTTGCATTTTGTTGCTGCTAGACAGTATTTATTCGTTTCTGTTTATTTGTTTTCCTGGTGATTTCGTTGTAAATTGTAGTTTTGATTGCTCTCATTCTAATTTAAATACTGAGCGGACGGCCAAGGGAAGCTTTTGTTTGTGATATCGCTCCCTTCCTGAGCGCGCTTAAAAGTGCAAAGGGTGTTAGTTTTTCGTTTCGGTCTGACCCATTTGCGTACGATCCATTTTGGACTGACTCAGCCGAGTGGGCGTCCCCAGCTGCTATCACCAAAGTATTGATTGGTGGTGTATTTATTGATTGGTGGTGTCCGCTGAAGCGTCAGCGGAAGCGTTCAGCCTCCTCGCGTGAAGACCGACGAGAGTAAAGACCTGCGACTTTTCCTGCGCGACTTATCCGAGCAACGACACCGACAACGCACTTAAGTACTCCTTCCTTTGTCTCACTCTTCTTTCTGTCCTCCTCTATCATGTGTTTCCAACTCATTCCGGTGCTCTCTACACACTGCACTAACATCACACGCACACGCCGACGTAATCTCTCTAACCTGCGTCCTATCGACACCTCTTCCACTGAACCTTTCTCTTTCACGGTTGGACTCTGGAACTGTCAGTCAGCTGTCAACAAAGCTGACTTCATTTCGGCATTTTCTTTGCAATCTGGCCTGAGCATCCTAGGTCTGACTGATGCCTGGATACGTCCAGAAGACTCTGTAACCCCAGCCGCTCTATCTAATAAATTCTCCTTCTCTCACACCCCGCGTCAGACTGGAAGGGGTGGGGGTACGGGACTTCTTATTTCTAACAACTGGAAATACTCAACCCATTCTCCTCTATGCAATTATAACTCATTTGAATATCATACAATCACTATAACATCTCCTATCAAACTCCATGTTGTGGTAATTAACCGCCCTCCTAGTCAACTTGGCATCTTCTTAGAAGAACTGGATGGGCTGCTATCCTCTTTTCCAGAAGATGGCAGCCCACTTCTAGTCTTTGGGGATTTTAACATTCATCTGGACAAACCCTATGCTGCAGACTTCCATTCACTCCTTGTTCATTTGACCTAAAACGCATTACCACTGCATACACTCATAAATCCGGCAACCAACTTGATCTCATTTACACACAAAATTGTATTTCAGACAACATTGTGGTCAAACCCCTACACATCTCTGACCACTTCTTCATTACACTTAACCTACATCTTGCTACTTGTGGACCCCCATCCCCCCTACCTGTTACTTTTAGACGAAACCTACGCTCTCTCTCACCCTCCCACCTTTCTTCCTCAGTATCCTCCTCTCTTCCCTCTCCTACCCACTTCACATCCCTGGATACTAATGCAGCAACCGACACGTTATGCTCCACTCTTACTTCTTGTCTAGATGATATATGCCCTCTCTCCTCCAGGCCAGCACGGGCTGCTCCTTCGAACCCTTGGTTATCCGATGTTCTTCGTGAGCATCGGTCCAAACTTAGGGCAGCTGAGAGAAAATGGCACAAATCTAAGGATCCATCTGACTTGAGTATGTATCAGTCTCTGCTTTCATCTTTCTCTACCCAAGTCCATACTGACAAATCTTCATACTTCCACAACAAGATCAACAATGCTCCGGACACACGCAACCTTTTCAAAACTTTTAATTCACTGCTCTGTCCCCCTCCACCACTTCCCACCACTTCTATAACAGCTGATGATTTTGCCACATTCTTTACAGACAAAACTACTTCTATCAGTAATAAGTTCTCAGCTCCACACATACAGGAACTAAAACTGACCACACCCACGGCTGAAACTCCCCTCTTCTCCTTCCATCCCCATTCTGAGGCAGAAGTAACCAAACTTCTCCTCTCCAGCCATCCGACAACATGTCCTTTAGACCCCATCCCCTCACACCTTATCCAAGCAATCTCCCCTACAATCCTACCAGCACTCACACACATCATCAACACATCTCTTCTCACAGGCACTTTCCCCACTACATTTAAGCATGCCCGGGTAACACCACTGCTCAAAAAACCTACACTTAACACTTCACTCATAGACAACTACAGACCTGTCTCTCTCCTTCCGTTCATAGCAAAAACATTGGAACGAGCTGTTCCCTTCCGGAGGGAACTCTACGCTGCGTCCTGGTTCAGGACACTATGGGAACTGCCTTCGGCATGACCGGTTCTGAAACAAGCTATAGAACAACGACAGTGAACTTGACACTGTCCGGCGCCAGCCTGTGACATCATCAACAGGCGCCTGCTAGTATAAAGCAGGTGCCTGAGAGCACAACACCATCTTTTTGTCTTCAGAGTCCTCTGTTCTAAACGAGTGAGTACAGCGATGCCTAGAGAAAGAAAACTGTTTAGGAAGTGTGCGGATCCGTGTCAGAGAAATCTGACACTTGATGACGCACACGACCCTTGTTTGGTGTGTTTAGGTGTAAGAGCACGCGCGCTCGGCTCTAGAAGAGCGGAGCGCGTTCATTGTGAGAGTTTCACTTTGAAGAAACTCCGTTCTCGTCTGGCCCTTTTCTCGAGGGAATCGGGCCATCCATCCATCTGCCCCACGCTGCTCCGGTCCCGCCACAGCTGAGGCTGCTCGGTGGCTGAGATTGCGGGGCTCACAGGTGGAGCTGGCTGACGAGTTTGAGAGAGCGTTTAATCGCTCGCGCACGTCAGCCGGAGACGAGAATGCGCTGCTAGCGGATGATGTGTTGTCTCTCACATCCTCCGGTTCTGCAGCGAGTGCTCTTTTGGCTTCAAGCCAGGGCGAGCAGGAGGTTGAAATGGAACAAATATGAGCTCGTTTGAGCCCATGCAGCCTCTCTGCCCCGCATATGAAGAGTTGATGTCTGTTATGGACCGCGCGGCTGCCCGCTTGTATCTGCAGTGGAAGCCCGCGAGGGAAGAGGCCGCTCTCGGCAGACTAGACGAGCGGCTTCTTCCGGGCCATGACAAAGCCAACTCCTGTGAGCCTCCCATTCCTTCCTGATCTGCTTAAGAGATCGAGAGGGAATGGGACAGGCCATATTCAGCCCGCATTCACAGGCATCGGCATGTGAATCATGCTGATGTCGAGGGAATGCATGGGCGCGGATATGTGACGATGTCTCTCGCTGACGGTTGCAAATTATCTCTCAGAGCGAGGGACATCGACCCTGAAGGCTCCAAAGGCACATATGCGGCAGTGGCCGGTGCTCCTCTGCACACGATGGCAGTGTTGCAGAGGCGCACCAGGCTGATCTGCTGAAAGATCTGGACCGAGCCCCGGGGGTTTGCATCCCTTGCCGGTCCACGCCTCCACCTAAACACCGGGGGGAAACCAGGCCCGTCCTGGCCCAAGGGCCAGAGACGAGGCCAGGTCGCCAGTGTGGGGCTACCTGCCCCTTCCTTTTCCCCTTGACTCCGGGGCTGGGCCAACGATGAGACTGAGGCTCCATCTGTTGGCCCGGTATGTGAACAGTAAAGACACTTTAATAAAATATTCAAGCATGTATGTGTATGTTTTCTTTTGTCTACCAGCTCCGCTTGGGTGTTTACTATTGCAGTTTCGAGCTCCTCTTGAGTTCTACTGCCACCAAGTGCCGAGTGTAGCCAGGTCTCCCCTCGTTTTATAAAAGAAAACAGTGTGTAGAGACCTCCACTCGTAGAAACCCCCTCGTGGGTTAAGCGTTGTCAGGTTTTGAAACCTCCGCTAGAGTGAGCTTGGTATAGACATGATCCAACATACATATACATACGAGAATAACCCTCTTGAGCGTTGTCAAGCTGCTTCAGGCGGAGTATCGCTCTGCCGAAGCCTCCGCTCACTCAAACCCTGCTAAGAGTAATACTCTTTTTGCATGAGTGTGGTCAGGTACCTTCCCTGTGTATTTTCATATACACATATGTGAGACCTCCACTCCTAGGAGTTTGTGTGCTAGGGTGAATAGAGCGTCGCCAAGGCTCCCTCTCTGAGAGAGAGGTGTTTTACTGAAGCCTCCGCTCTCTTTAAAAAGCCCCGCTTTGAAGTAGGATTGAGTGTAGCAGGCCTAGGAGGCCTCCTCTCTGTGAAGTCCTCTGTAAAGAGAGACATACAAAATAATACTTCTTAGCGCTGAATGTGGCAGGTCATTTTTAGACCTCAATTCATGAAGAGCTTTTTTACTGGGTCGAGTGTTGTTAGGCTTCCTCTATGTGAGGTGTTTCTGTTAAGCCTCCACTTTCCAGAAATACAGGCCGGGAGAACACAAGGTTAAGGCAGCTTAATTCCGTGGACTCTTTCCGTGGACCTGTCACTACAAGCGTTGAGTGTAAAAGGAAGTAGGCCTCCCTTCCATGAGAGGGCGTGTATTCCAAGGCCTCCACTCGATAGAGCTTCCTCAGTTGAGCGGCGTCAGGCTTGTTATGTTCGAGAGCTTAAAGCCTCCCTCACTGAAAGCTCCGCTTCCGGGTTCTGCTATCACCCAGGATAATACAGGTGTCTTTCTCGCGAAACGCTTAGAGCACCTTCTTAAATCCACGTTAGTGGTGTTTGCTCACGCAAGTCTTTGAGCACTCTCTGAAATCCACGCGAGTGGTGAGTGCACTACTCAGGCACTTCACTAAAATCCATACTTATGGTAAGGTTCCTCCCGTAAAGGCAGGTTCCTTCTTCAAATCCCTCACGGGTTGGACCACGCAGGATAATCCTCCGTGCCCATTTTTCGAGTTGGTTCCAAAACCCTTAAGTTTTACAACTCCTTTGATAGCACAGTGTAATAGGTCTCCCTCTGTCACAGCCAACAGTACTGAGACCTTCACTCTCACAGTTATAGCAGCTGACAGGCCCATGAGTGCCTCGCTGACTATTTTTTGGGGGAGAGCAGTCTTCCACTCACCAAAAGCTAGTGTTGTAGGCTTCTCTCCTTGGAGATGTAGTCTCGGAGCCTCCACTACACAGAGCTAGATGATAAATGAGATTTTTCATTATTGGCTCTGACTGTGAGTATCTGCCTTTCTCGAGCGTCGAGTGTAGTCAGGCCTCCCCTGGCCTAGAGCGTTTTACCTGAGGCCTCCACTCTGAAGAGTTTCCTAGGGAGAGCGTCGTAGGCCTCCTCTCGCTTAGAGGGTCTTTCTGCTGAAGCCTCCCCTCTCCAGAAGCTCCGCTTTCAGGCTCCGCTATCGCCTAGAGACTGCAAATCTGGTGATCCTCGCTATGCTCAGGACACCTACTCAAAACCACATTTGTGGTGTTTGCTCACGCGAAGTCTTTGGGCATTCTCTAAAATCCATGTGAGTGGTAAGTGCACTGCTCAGGCACTTCACTAAAATCCATACTCATGGTAAGGTCCCTCCCGTAAAGGCAGGTTCCTTTCTCCCATGGACCACGCAGGGTTCCTCCGTGTCCATTCTCTGAGCTGGTTTTTCTCAAAAACCTTTTAGTTTTCCAGCTCCAATCCAGATAGCGCTGCTAGCAGGATCGAGTGTCGGGCCTCCTCAGGCCTCACTCTCCAGAAGAGCTCCAAAATGAAGGTATTTCTGTCGCACAGGCTAGTCAGCCTCGCGGATGACCTTCAAGGCTAGAGTGTAGCTAGGTCTTGAGACCTCCACTCTCAGAGTTCTTCCTTGCTAAGCACGGAGGTGTGTTAGGCTCCCTCTTTAGAAAGCCTCCACTCTCCAGACTCCACTCAGGCAGTTCTGTCGTTTAGGCTGTTCAGCCTCGATGAACGCCTGCAGTGTTGAAGTGTAGTAGGTCTTGGGACCTCCACTCTCAGAGTCCTTCTGCTGCTCGCAGAACTTTGCCAGCCTCACTCAGAGTCCTTCGTTGCCTCCAGAGATTCACTAGAAATAGGCGGTCCGACTGCACAGGCTATTCAGCCTCGCGGACCACCTCTGGTGTTGGGTGTAGATAGGTCACGGACCTCCATCCTTAGAGTCGTCCTCTGCTGGGTGCAGAGTGGTACCAGGCTTCTTTCTTACCAAAGCCGCCACTTTGCAAAAAACTCCACTCAGGTAGTTCCACTGCACAGGCTATTCAGCCTCGCTGACTACCCTCAGTGTTGAAAGTGGAGTGGGTCACGAGACCCCCACTTTTAGAGTTTTCCTTTGCAAGACGCAGAGTGTTTTTCTGGCTTCCTTTGAAGCAGTCACTCCTCTGAACTCCCTGCAGGTAGTTCTGCTGCACAGGCTATTCAGCCTCACTGACTACCCCCAGGTTTTGAGTGTAGAGGCGCCACGGCACCTCCATTCTTAGAGTTGCACCCTGGAAGGCACAGAGTGTTGCCAGGCTTCCTTTCGGCAAAGCCTCCACTCCTCGGGAAATCTCCACTTAGACAGGCCTGCTGCACAGGCTATTCAGCCTCACAGGCCATCGTCAGTGTCAAGTGTAGTTAGGTCATGAGACCTCCACTCTGTAGATTCCCTCTGAGCAGAAGCTCCACTCGGGTAGTTCGGGTTGCATAGGCTATGCAGCCTCACTGAATACCCCTAGTGTCGAGTATAGGCTTTTCCTCCGGGCGTGAGTGTAGCCAGGTCTCCCCTCACTGAAGGGCTAGTGAGACCTCCACTCCTAAGAGCTGGTGGACTGAACGTTGTCAGGTTTCCTCTCTTTTTAGAGAGTCTTCTGTGAAGCCTCCGTTCTCCAGAGGCTCCGCCTCCAGTACTTCTAGGCGTGAGTGTAGCCAGGTCTCCCCTCACGGCAGGGTTATTTGAGACCTCCACTCCTAAGAGATAGTGGATGGAATGTTGTCAGGTTTCCTCTCTTTTTAGAGAGTCTTTTATGAAGCCTCCGTTCTCCAGAAGCTCCGCTTTCAGTACTTTCAAGCGTGAGTGTAGCCAGGTCTCCCCTCACTGGAGGGTTATTTTGAGACCTCCACTCCTAAGAGCTAGTGGATTGAATGTTGTCAGGCTTCCTCTCTTTTAGAGAGTCTTTTATGAAGCCTCCATTCTCCAGAAGCTCCGCTTCCCCATCTATACCTGTTAGCACTGAATGTTGTCAGGTCCCTAGAGCAGACATTCGCTCTGCTGAGACCTCCATTCCCTAAACTCCGCCCCTCATGGTCAGGGCGTTTATGAGCTCCTTCACTTAGAGAGCTAAGTGTAGTAGGCTTCCTCTAGGCCTCCACGCTGGAGAGTTGCGTGCACAGGTAGCCGGGCTAGCCGTGGCAGGTCACTGGGCCCCAGCGACTCTCGCTGATGCAGGGGTGATTTCCTTCTTGACTCCTCATTCAGTCAGTTTGATCACTTATCCCTCGGCATGGCGGCGTTTGTATAAGCGTTCCCATAGTGTCCTGAACCAGGACGCAGCGTAGAGTTCCCTCCGGAAGGGAACGTCTCAGGTTACGTAGGTAACCCTAGTTCCCTGAGGACAGGGAACGAGACGCTGCGTCTCAGGGCCATGCCTCGGGCCCTGCACAGACCTCCGTCCGACAAAAAGATGGTGTTGTGCTCTCAGGCACCTGCTTTATACTAGCAGGCGCCTGTTGATGATGTCACAGGCTGGCGCCGGACAGTGTCAAGTTCACTGTCGTTGTTCTATAGCTTGTTTCAGAACCGGTCATGCCGAAGGCAGTTCCCATAGTGTCCTGAACCAGGACGCAGCGTCTCGTTCCCTGTCCTCAAGGAACTAGGGTTACCTACGTAACCTGAGACGTTTTCAGCCAGCTATCTTTATTTCTCTCACAGAACAATTTATTGGATGCTAACCAGTCAGGGTTCAGGAGTGGCCATTCAACTGAGACGGCGCTACTGTCTGTCACTGAAGCCTTGCGGACTGCAAAAGCTGATTCCAAATCATCAGTACTCATCTTGCTGGACCTATCTGCAGCATTTGACACGGTGAATCACCAGATCCTCCTGTCTACCCTCTCATCGTTGGGCATCACAGGGACTTCACTTCGCTGGTTCAAATCCTATCTCTCTGGTAGGTCTTTCAGGGTGGCCTGGGGAGGGAAGGTATCCAAAACGATCAACTGGTCACTGGGGTTCCTCAGGGATCAGTTCTTGGACCCCTCCTCTTCTCCATATATACCACATCTCTGGGCCCCATCATACAGGCACATGGCTTCTCCTACCATTGCTATGCTGATGACACACAGCTCTATCTTTCTTTCAAACCAGATGATCCATCAGTAGCTGCAAGGATCTCTGGCTGCCTGGCGGATATCTCTGCATGGATGAAGGAAAACCATCTTCAGCTCAATCTAGCTAAGACTGAGCTCCTTGTCTTTCCCGCCACTCCAACTTTACAACATGACTTCTCCATCCAGTTAGGTTCATCAACAATTACCCCATCGACTTCAGCCAGAAATCTTGGTGTAATCTTTGATGACCAATTGACTTTTAAAGACCACATAGCTAAAACTGCTCGATCCTGCAGGTTTGCATTGCACAACATCAGAAAGATCAGGCCCTTCCTAACAGAGCATGCTGCACAACTCCTCGCCCAGGCCCTGGTCATCTCCAGGCTGGACTACTGCAATGCTCTTTTAGCCGGTCTTCCAGCATGTACAATCAGGCCTCTACAAATGATTCAGAATGCAGCAGCACGGCTGGTCTTCAATGAGCCCAAGAAGGCCCAATGTCACACCTCTTTTCATATCCCTGCACTGGCTACCGGTTACGGCTCGCATCAAATTCAAGACACTGATGATGGCCTATAGGACAGCCACCGGCTCATCACCTGCTTACCTCCATTCACTACTACGCATCTACACTCCCTCCAGAAGTCTGAGATCCTCTAGTGAAAGACGCCTTATTGTACCACCACAGAGAGACATGAAATCACTTTCCAAAACATTCTCCTTCAACGTCCCTGCCTGGTGGAATGATCTTCCCACCCCTATCCGGAACGCAGACTCCATAACTGTCTTCAAGTTCTGCTGAAAACCCATCTTTTTCGACACTATTTGACTCAATAAAAAAAAAAAAAAAAAAAACTTTTCTTCTCCTCTCTTTCCTGATCTTCCCTTTCTAGCCCGTACTCATCTAACAATGCCTGATATATGCCTGGTATTTTTGAGCACTTCCTATGTCGATCTGCCTCCTTAGGATGAATCACTTGTTGTATTCCCCAATTGTAAGTCGCTTTGGATAAAAGCGTCTGCTAAATGAATAAATGTAAATGTAAATGTAAATGTAAATGTAGTGAGCAGACACAGACTTAAATACACAGAAAAACAAGGCGTGGTTACAAACGAGATGACCGGATAACGAGGGGGAAGTACAAATATGGGCAAGACTAAACCACCCCCCCCCCCCGAAGGCGCGTCTCGCACCTAATAACATCCATAGGGGAGGGAGGGTGGGCTCAGGAAGCCATGGCCGGGTCAATAGTTCAGGAGGCCATGGCGGATCTGGGGGCTCAGGAAGCCATGGCCGAGTAATCAGTCCAGGTGGCCATGGCCGGGTAAACAGTCCAGGTGGCCATGGCCAAGTAAACAGTCCAGGTGGCCATGGCTGATCAGGGGAGTAGCCCCCCCAAAAAATTTTTTTGGGGGAACCTAGGGCATAGTCCACCCAGGAGAGCACGGAAGGGCGCGCAGGAGAGAGCTCCGGCTCTGGAGGGCGCACAGGAGATGGCTTGGCGGCCATCTTGGCCGGGAACTCAGGAACGGTGGCCATCTTGGCCGGGGACTCAGGCTTGGCGGCCATCTTGGCCGGGAACTCAGGAACGGAGGCCATCTTACGTGCAGACTCGGCGGCCTGAGATACTGGGCTGAGGGCAGCGGCGGAGCTTTGGAGGATGACAGGGGATAGGAGACTGGGCTGGTGGTTCGATCCGCTGGAACGGTATGTGGAGGTTCTCGGCTTATGGCAGGCTGGCGCGATGTGCTGTGTCTGTGAGGAGACTGGAAGATGAGACCGACCAGAATTTGGAAATTCTTCAACTTCAAAATCAGATCCATTCAAATAGAGAATCAGGTTTATTAGCTCGATCAAGGGGAAATTACAAGAGGGAAGATTGCAGCGAATGGTCTCATCATCCAGCCCCAAAACAAACACAGCACCAAGAGCAGCCTCTTGCCAGCCTACCTGATGGGAGATCTCGATGAAGTCCTCCACATATCGCTCCAACTCACGACCACCTTGCCGCAGTCTCCTCAAAGCTGCCTCAGCCCGACTCATCTTCTGTTTTAGGTCTGTCGTTCTGTCACAGTCTGGTGGGTTGAGGAGTGGAGATGGAGGAGGAGAACCGGAATAAATGAATATAAACAAAGTTTATTAAACAAAACACTGAAAATGATACAAACAAACAAAAACCAGGAGCATAAACCGAGGACATGTAACATCAACGACGGACAGCTGGGAGTGATCAGACACAGACTTAAATACACAGAACACAAGGCGTGGGTACAAACGAGATAACAAGATGACGAGGGGGAAATACAAATATGGGCATAGACTAAACCAAAAGGGGGAGAACAAGGATTAAACCATATAAACTAGAAACAGAGGGGGGAAAACACAGGGAAAACAGAACAAGACAGGACAAAATACTGACATAGTGACTGAAACGTGGCCCATTTGTACTACATAACCAGCTCTCAAAGATATTAATCTACACTAAAATCGTGATTCATAATCACATGACACTGTCTAATAAAATCAAATACACGTACGATTAAGACAACGGCTGTGCTGTGATTTCGGCTATACTTGCATGTAAAATAGAGTTAAAAGCATCAGAATATCTTTTTTTATTTGAAAATGCTGCTTCTCTGCCGCTCACTGAACAGAGCAGACGCAGATAGAGAGGGTGAGGACTGGGGCAAAGTCATATTCTTGACTGGGAAAGCACGATTTGCGCTCGCGCGGCAGTATCAGAGAGTCTCATAAACTAAATTAAGGTTTGTCCAAGAAGTCGCTAGATTTGTCGCTAGGCGCTTTTTTGAAAAAAAGTCGCTAGGGGGGTCTGAAAAATCGCTAAATCTAGTGACAAAGTTGCCAAGTTGGCAACACTGATCCTCTCCATGATGGCGCCTGCGCATCGTTCAAACACATCTCTCACCAGAAACACGGCATGTCGTAATCTGTAGCGAATGCTGGCAAGAGCATAGATATATATATATACGTAGATACCCCATTGGACCGCTCCAAGCATGTAGATGCGTCCGCCATATTTGAACGGTCCACTTGACGTCATTCACCATACTGTAGGTTCGCAGACCAACGGCTGTGCAGGACTGTGGCTTTTCGAATATTCAGTGATTACTATGGTGATTTACATCTATGGGTGAACGACGTCAAGTGGACTGCAGCAAAATGGCGGACGGCTTACATATAAAGGCCCATAGAAACAGTCGCTAATGAGGCATCTACGTATATGTATCTATGGGCAAGAGCCAATGAGCGTTCGATTTTCCTGCTGTAAAACCTGTAGTTTCCTGGTGCGTTTGTATTTGAATTGTTAAATTCACTTCAGCGCGGGGGTTTATTGTAGTGATGGGAAGTTCGGATCATTTTACCGACTCGGATCTTTGAGTCTCGTTCAGCAAAATGAACAAATCTTTTTTTCGAGTCATTTCGTTCATTTTACCAAAATATAATTAAAAAGCTACATGTTACTTCCATAACACATATACAGTACTACTTGTACAAACATTGATTACACTACAAACAAGACAAAACTATAATGCTATTAGAAAAAGAAAAGGTTAATTCATTGTTTACCTGGGTCTTCAGTCTATGATTAGCTCCCTCACCTCTATCTGTACAGGTTTGAGTCGTTCGTTCATCACGTGACAGCCCCATACGCTTTACATGCTGCCTGAGCTGGAAACAGAATTGATTAGTTAATTTCTCGAGTCATCGGGTTTGAGTCGTTCGTTCATCACGTGACAGCCTCATACGTTTTACCTATGCTGCCTGAGCCGGAAACAGAATTGATTAGTTAATTTCTCGAGTCTTCGGGTTTGAGTAGTTTGTTCATAGTTGCGCAATTGCGCATGCGCAACTGAACGAATCACTCCCCGAGACGACTCATTCTTCCCGAGTCACATTAAAGATTCGTTCAAAATGAACGAATTGTTCAAGAACGACCCATCACTAGTTTATTGTAGTGATGGGACGTTCGGATCATTTTACTGACTCGGATCTTTGAGTCTCGTTCAGCAAAATGAACGAATCTTTTTTCGAGTCATTTCGTTCATTTCGTTCATTTTACCAAAATATAATTAAAAAGCTACGTGTTACTTCCATAACACATGTACTGCTTGTACAAACATTGATTACACTACAAACTAGACAAAACTATAATACTATTAGAAAAAGAAAAGTTTAATTCATTGTTTACCTGGGTCTTCAGTCTATGATTAGCTCCCTCACCTCTATCTGTACAAGTTTGAGTCGTTCGTTCATCACGTGACAGCCCCATACGCTTTACCTATGCTGCCTGAGCCGGAAACAGAATTGATTAGTTCATCTCTCGAGTCATCGGGTTTGAGTCGTTCGTTCATCACGTGACAGCCCCATACACTATAGGTGCGTTCGACTTCATGCGGCGCTGCGCAGACCGATCGGCGGCTGACTTGAAGTATTTCATGCCGGTTAGAAATTTTGTCCGACTTGAACCGGCGCCGACGCCACGTGATGTTCATGTGTGGCATCAAAGTAACGCGAGAGCGTTTCGAGAACAGCCGGCTTGCTCAGCCAGCGCAGCATTTCAGGAGGGACTGCGCCAGGCTGTGATGACGTCACAGCTTCTCATGATTGGCCACATTCACCACATGACGATGATCACCGGTTTTCGTGCTTCAATCCATATAATTGCATAGCAAATCAACTTGCATGCCATTTCGTATATAGTTTACGATCTTTTGACTGCAGTACATTTTTTCCCTTAAATTCTTTATATTGGATTTGTGTATAAGTTTATTACTGTATTCAGCTGCATATTTAAGTAATATTTTTTATGGAATAACTAAAATGTCAGACATTTAATGTAATGTGGTCAACATTGGTTGATGCTGAAATCTGTAGTTGCTGCTTCACTTGCATGTGCTGCATTTCTTCCAACAAAAAAGGTATTTCTATAGCTTCCAGTTCATCTGCAATAAAGTAGGCAAACGCCACGTGATCTGCCATGTTTGAGGAAGCAACGAGATCCCCAACGTGTCCGACTTGACGGCTCCGTTTTCAGCTCTTCCCCGACTGCTTTCGCTAATCTCGCCGATCGGTCTGCACAGCGCAGCATGAGCTCGAACACACCTTTTACCTATGCTGCCTGAGCCGGAAACAGAATTGATTAGTTCATCTCTCGAGTCTTCAGGTTGTGGCTAGAAGGGATACATCTACGACCGGAAACTAACAATGAAATTAATTGTTCTAGCTATTAGATTGTGTTTTTTTAACGTCTACACCTACCCCAACCCTAAACTTAGCCCGTACTATAATAAAAAAAACAGTATTATTGTTGTACAGTGTGACAAAAATAACGTTAGATTGATGTGCGCATGCCCAGTAGCGAATCATGTCTCCCTTCTAGTCTTTACCGAGTCTTCGGGTTTGAGTCGTTCGTTCGTAGTTGCGCAATTGCGCATGCGCGTCCGAACGAATCACTCCCCCAGACGACTCATTCTTGCCGAGTCACATTAAAGATTCGTTCAAAATGAACGAATCGTTCAAGAACGACCCATCACTAGTTTATTGCTGTTGCTGCTGGAGTCGCTGCTCTGGATGGAGATGTTACGATCGTCATATAAAGGCTTGAATTTGGGTCTGTTCCTCGCAATCGTATGAATTCTGAAGATCTGGATTACAGCGTACAAATAAAATGTTTCATTTTATGATTATGATGCGTGTTCGGTGTATTTTATGGTTCTATTGTTAGTCAGCATGTTGGAGAAAACGCCTTTTGTGTCCCACCACGGCAAACGAAGTTAATATTACATGAATGGTTAAACGATTGCAGAAATGTCACTTATTTTAATGGTTTAAAGCAGCGGTTCCCAACCGGGGGGTCGCGACCCACTAGGGGGCCTCAGTGATCCAACAGGGGAGCCACGAGATATCTTAAAATTAATTTAAATATTATCCTATAATTGTTTAATTTCATTATTAATATGCTAAATGAATATAATAAAAGCACAGCCTCTCGTGTTCTGTGATTGATTGCTTCAGATTCGGCGCAGCAAGCCTCATTGCACTGTTAAATACAAACTGAACAGCGGCTCAAAACTTCCAAACGCTGTACGCAAATTAATGTTACATCTCTCGGCTGCATGCATGAAGCAAACCGTCGTGCTAATGTAAAGGTGAAGACGATTAGTGTAATAATAACGAACTTGCGCGTACCTAATGTATAACACCGGAGTCGTACATTAGGCACGCATAAGTCTGCTATTGATTCACAAACTATGCGCGCTCTCGGGGCTCTGATCCCTATCGTATTTTTGCGTGAAATTTCACATTTGCCTAGTTGTCTAAATTATTGTCCTGTAAGTGTTTTATAATGGATGCTCACCTATGGAAGAGGAGTGAGGCTCGGTGTTTATGAGCATCAGGCGCGCACTCACAGAGTTCACTGATCCCGTCTTCGTCGAACCTTCACATCGATGTGTTTCAACAGATTTAGAACACTCTTAAAAAGGATGTGTTAAAAACAACACAGCCTGTGTTGTTTCTTAACACACCTTTGTGTCTAGTTAAGGACAACACATTTTGTGTTAGTTTTAACTTAACTAGTGTGTTATTCCAGCTAACACAGAAAATGTGTTGATTTTTTCTACACACTATTGTGTTATAAATACACAATTTGTGTCAATTATGTGTTATTTTTTTTACCAAATTTTTGTATGCAATAAAGACACTGCAAACTAATGTATAGTTTAAACACAATTTATTAATCCTGCTACTAACAATTACATAAAAACTCAAAAAGGTTAAAAAAAAGAGAGGTAAACAATCTCAATCAAAAAATTCAGTCATTTCAACATATAATTGTTCCTTGAGTGAAAAGTTGTTAATGGTTTATAAAGTTTGTACTTTAAAAAAAATGTGGTATTTGACAACCTCTTAAGCATTAATCGTTTTATTTACATATTTTTATCAGCATACAAGTGATGGTGAGGGTCGGTGAGATGAAGTCTCTCGTTTGTCTCTGTCATGTCAGTAACTGCCACAAGCACTTCAGGAGTGTCTTCCAGTCAAAGCTGCAAGAGTAAAATAAAGATACTTTTGTTATTTATAGGCTACACATAGCGAATATTGTAAAATAGCAATAGCTAAAAAGGCAAGAAAAGCTTTAGCATTAGAGATTATGTTAGCGTTAGGACAATTTGCACAATACATGTCACAACGAAGCTGTTCATTTTCAAAGAGAAAGACGCGACGAACGAATGCATTTTCTCATTAGCCCTACAACGTGTCAATGATGAATTAAAAGCGATTTCTGTTCACAATTAATCCGACAAAAGAAACTATAAAGCTTGTTAAAATAAGCTCCCACCGTCGTGATGTGCCGCAGACGCAGGCGCAGCTCGCATCGGCATTCGTGAGGCAATTTTACCACGTATATATGTGCCAAATGCCCCTCGACCGTCTCCAAACGATCACAAAAGACATTTTAAAAACGTATAATGGCAAATACAAACATTTCTTACCTTCACACATCGAAGTTATGTCCTGACGATGAAAACTTGCAGCACGAGGAAATTAGCTTGTCTCAGTAGAATAACGGCTCATGAAGTGAGGCAAGCAGCAATGTGATTGGCTGATATTTAACACATATTGTGTTGGACACACTGTGTTGGATATTTTCTTTTTTCTTTTTCGTTTTTAACACACATTTAACAAAAAGTAACACAAAATGTGCTAAAATAGACATAACACAAACAATGTGTAAAAAATTAACACATCCTTTTTGAGAGTGAATGTATTTGCTGTATTTTGAATTTGTGTATTATAATATTTTTAATGGATACAAACAGTAGCTATTCAGTCAGTCAAGTTCAAATGGATAGGTTTAGTGGTCTTTTGGTATCTCCCTGCTGTACGGCGAGTTCACTTATTCAAGAAAAAGTACTCTGAAGTTGTAAAGACTTTCTCTAGTAAAGAATTCAGGAGCTTTAAATATATATATATATATATATATATATATATATATATATATATATATATATATATATATTATTTTAAAAAGTTAGAATTGAGCAGAGGTTTTCTTTAAAGGTTATAAGGTATATTTAAAGTTTTAATTTAAAGTTTGTTTGAATTTAGAGCTTTTTATAACATGCAGTAGAAGAACAATAAGGCAAAACAATGTTTTGGTTAATTAAAAAAGGTTTAAAAATTAAATATTTTCTCTTTACGGCATAGTACGGTATAAGAGGACATGTCAGACATGGGGGGCCTTGCAAAATTGACCGGAGAAGGAGGGGGCCCAGAGTAAAAAAGGTTGGGAACCCCTGGTTTAAAGTGTAGTCTTGTTTAACATTTTGTAGACCTTAAAATGCTAAAAATACGTAAGTATTTGTACGTTTAGATGCTGTAAATATGTCAGTATTGTATGTTTTAGTGTCTGGAAAAACATAAGTAAATGTATGTTTTGTAGAACCACATTTTATGTAAATACATACAAATTATCATGAGATCATGTTGCAGACATGTTGGTGAGGGGTTAACATGTTTTTCACTTTAAAATAATGGGTCAGATCACACTAGTAGTTCATGCGGACTGACAAGGTAACACTTGAGTTATTGTTGAGGGGTTAAGATGGATTTTGCAAGTCATTTACAAAAAATTTTTTTTAACATATTTTATATGACATACTGTACAGCCATGATTTCTTTGAAGCACTATACTGATATACATCCTAATTAAATAAATTATATGTTTGTTTGAAATGAACAGAGAACACATCTATTCATATTTTGGTAAGAGTCACAATTTCAACCGGTGATGGTGGTGGTGTTCATAAATTGGTTTGCACAAAGAACCTAATTGTTAATTTGATAAATGTTACTGTTGTGATAATTAATTAGTTATTCTTTATGAATTGGTCACAGTTCACAAGTAGTTCTCAATGACAATTTTTTCTTTAGTAATTATCAAATACCTAATAAGGGACTACCTTTGTCCAAAATTAGCTATTACCTACTTACAACTTACAACTCTGCTGATGAAAACTGATCTTTGAAAAATTACTAGCTGATCTAGATCGTGATGACAATCCGACGCCGTGTATCAGCTGCAGAAACTGGAAACAGATTTCATTACTCTCTGACAATCTGCGTAATGTTCTTCAGTCTTTGAGAGAAGTCCATTGTACTCTTCAATACACCTCTTTGCAACACCTTTTTTCTGCATTTGCATTGTTTGCCCAGAAACCAATTTAGGAAGAATAACAAAGAAGTTGTGATTGTTCAGCCATTTTCAGGATGTGTTGTCAGGTATGGTAATCCATACTCTGAATATCTGCTGTGCATTTAACCTATCCAAGTGCTCAGACAACAGTGAGTCGTGAACACTGCTCACACACCCAGTGGAGCAGCTGGAGGAACTGGGGGATTCAGTCATTTGCTCAAGGGCACCTCAGTCGTGGTATCGAGAGTGCTGTACATTTACTCCTCCACCTACAATTCCTGCTGGTACAGAGTCTCGAACCCACAACCTTCAGGCCACGAGTCTCCCTCATCGCTAATATCAGAAACAGTCAAATTTTATCAGTGAACAAAAACTTTGCTAATATCACCAATCAGCTCTTAAAGTACCTGTTGATAAAAGATGCATACTTGAGCACAGCCCAAATGACCAATTATC
>NC_133369.1:30204161-30256615 GCF_049309525.1 Garra rufa
AGTCCAGGGCAGAGAGTCAGAGACTGAAGTCAGAGACAAGAAACAGAAAATGGTCAAAACAGAAAGGCAGTCAGTAGAAATAAATGCTTAGAAATGTTCATCAAGGCAAAACAAGACTTTGCAAGGTATGCTTGTGTGGGAGTTGCTTAAATAGTCCAGGTTAATGAGTGTCAGGTGTGTGTGAAAGTTCAGTGCCAGGTACGGGGCTGATGAGAAATGTAGTGAGAGTCCAAAATAGTCAGTACTAGAGTATTCTGGTGCCCTACAGAGGGAGCTGTGTAGACGATCTCCATGACTCTATATTTGAGGAATCATTAAAGCTAAATTCCAATTAAGACTGTCTTCAGTTGTTATTTAGATGAACCTCACAAATATTTCATGACATTTGTGGACACAAAGACCAGTTGCAGTAGTCAGCAGACTATAATTACACAGGAATTTGAGAAGCCACACATCAGTGGATTTATGAATATCATTTGAATTTTAAAGTTTTTTTTTTTCAAAATGTACATATTGCATCAACTACAGATAACACATTTATTTTTATTTGAATTTTCACTGCATTATGTAATCATGTATTACTTGTCAGTATTTTGTCCTGTTTTGTTGTTTTTCCTAGTGTTTCCCCCCTGTAATTCTAGATTAATTGGTATGTTCCTTTGTCTCCCCCTTTTGGTTTAGCGTTTTTGGTTCAGTCTTGTACGGTGGCCGAGAGAGCTCAACGCGCTGCAACTTAAGAAAACACATGCAAACAGAAAAAAACGACAACAAATTAAGAAAACATCTTCATCAGTTTGACAACACAGGCGCTGCAAATCCTGTTCAGAGCAGAGGTGTTGTCGGTTAACTAAAAGGTGATAGTTCACCGACAACACCTCTGCTCTGACCAACAGCCACTGAACAAATAATCAGGTCCCAGATGGGTTCGTCACTTTTTGAGGTCCCCCTGAAACATTTCCGTTGTGGTCCGTGCTATTTGCAGCACGTTCCTGTGTTTGCAGTGCGTTTGTGTGTTTGGTTGTGTTGAGATTTTGCAGCACGTTTCCGTATTTGTGTTTGCATCGCGAGGATTTGCAGCGCCTGTGTTGTCAAACTGATGAAGATGTTTTCTTAATTTGTTGTTGTTTTTTTGTTTGCATGTGTTTTCTTAAGTTGCAACGCGTTGAGCTCTCTCTGCCACCGTAGTCTTGCCTATATTTGTACTTCCCCTGTTTAGCTCGTTTGGTGACCACTCCCCTGTTTCTGTGTATTTATAGTCCTTGGTCTCTCACTCCCATTGTCTGTGATTGGTGTTTCAGCTTGCTTTGTCTGCTCCTGGAGTTTGTTTAGAATAAATCAGTGTTTTTGTTTGTACCTTGTCTAGTTTTCCCTGGCTCCTCGTCTCCGCACGTGTGACAGAATCACGGATCAAACAAGATGACCTGGGCTGAGGACCAACTTCTGAACCTTCAGCAAGGTGAGCGTTCGCTTGAGGAGTATGTGGAGGAGTTTCTAAGTGTTTACCATCTGGTGAGATGGAGTGATAAAATGATTAAAGCATGCTTCCAGATGGGACTAAAAGATGATTATTTGTTCTAATTGATTACTCCAAATGATTGCTACCGTCCCGTAGCAGATTTAGAAAATTTTGTTCTCGATTTATGTGGTTCCCCGTTATGGTAATCCCCCTCCCATCTGGAAACATGCAATTACCCCATCTCACCAACAGCCAGTGCCCTCCACATATCACTCCAGCAAGCTCACTCCATCCATGCCGCCCACGTGTTCTCAAGTCCTCCATAGCTCCACGATGGTCCTCAGCCCAGTACCTATGGCCACCACGCCAGCGTCTGCTCACAAGATGGCCTCCACGTCAAAGTCTGCTCACAAGATGGCTGCCACGTCAGAGTCTGCTCACAAGATGGCCGCCACGTCAGAGTCTGCTTACAAGATGGCCGCCACGTCAGAGTCTGCTCACAACATGGCCGCCACGTCAGAGTCTGCACGCAAGATGGCCACCACGCCAGAGTCTGCGCGCAAGAGTCTCTGCTGGGGTCATCCAGCCCTCCAGAGCCCGCTCCTCAAGAGCGCCGTCCAGAACCCGCTCCTATAGAGCGCCGTAATGTCAGTATTGTGTCCTGTTTTGATCTGTTTTTCCTAGTGTTTTCCCCCTGTGTTTCTAGTTTAATTGGTTAGTTCCATTGTCTCCCCCTTTTGGTTTAGCATTTTTGGTTTAAAGTCTTGCCTATATTTGTACTTCCCCTGTTTAGCTCGTTTGGTGACCACTCCCCTATTTCTGTGTATTTATAGTCCTTGGTCTCACACTCCCATTGTCTGTGATTGATGTTTCAGCATGCTTTGTCTACTCCTGGATTTTTGTTTGTTTGTTTAGAATAAATCAGTGTTTTTGTTTGTACCCTGTCGTCTAAGAGTTTTCCTTGGCTCCTCGTCTCCGCACGTGTGAAGTGCCGTCTGCGGTGAGTGTCGAGGCATGTTGTTTGGCAGTGGGAGAAGTAGTTGGACATTCTAGTGTTTTATCTGCGTCTACAATGAACAACGCAATTGTGGTCTTTCTAGATAGCGTAGATAAGGCAAATGAGTTAGTAGAAAGAGGAATTGTTGTCCATGGGGAATTTTATTTTGGTTCTTCCACTTTCTCTGGCAGCTAAAAAAGTCACCCTTTCCAATGTGCCACCATTTGTTAGTGATGAGATCCTAACACAAGCTTTGACACGTTATGGAAAACTAGTATCCCCGATAAAGAAAATCCCAATCAGTAGCCAATCACCGTTACTGAAACACATTGTTTCTTTCAGGCGGTTCGTGTATATGATTATTCCAGATGACGCTGATCTAGATTTAACACTAAACTTTCGAATTGACAATTTTAGCTATGCTATTTTCGTTTCTACAGGAAAAATGAAGTGTCTTGGCTGTGGGCATACAGGGCATTTAATTCGGAATTGGCCAAATAAAAATAATGTGGAAGGAGACAGAAGTAAGGATGAAACAGGTGAGAACAGAAAGGAGTCTGAGGTGGAGATCAAGGCAGTAGTCTCAGTTGTGATGAAGAAGGTGGTGGACAGCACTGCAGAAGCTGAAACACAGTCAGGTTTTTCTCAGACTGAGAATGTTGGGGTTAACTCTAATATTCTACCTGGAAACACTGGTGCAAGAGTTGTTGACACTTTGGTTCCCTCGTTACAAGGAGAAAGAATAAGAAGTGGGGAAGGGAGTCAAAATTGTGAAATGGATGTGGAAGCACAGTTAGAGCTGGAACAAGAGCAGTTATGTTTCAAGACTCCTTAAAAGAGGAAAATGAAGAGTAAGTCTTTAGAAGCTAAAGTAAGCAGGACAGGAGTTGACCAAAATGAGAACATGATAGACACAGAGAGTGATAGTGATTCATCAGAGAGTAGTGTGAGTCTGTCACAAGGAGAATTCACCACTCACAGTTATGGCCTTGAGGACATAAAGTTGTTCCTCAAGTCGACAAAAAATAAAAGAGGTGTAAAAGTACAGGAATATTTTCCTGATTTGAGGCAATTTGTCGAACAAGCAAAACGTCTAGGTTACGTATGTAACCCCTGTTCCCTGAGGACAGGGAACGAGACGCTGCGTCCTGGTGGACACTTTGGGAACTGCCTTCAGCATGACCGGTTCTGAAACAAGCTATAGAACAACGACAGTGAACTTGACACTGTCCGGCGCCAGCCTATGACATCATCAACAGGCGCCTGCTAGTATAAAAGCAGGTGCCTGAGAGCACAACACCATCTTTTTGTCTGACAGAGGTCTGTGCAGGGCCCGAGGCATGGCCCTGAGACGCAGCGTCTCGTTCCCTGTCCTCAGGGAACAGGGGTTACATACGTAACCTAGACGTTCCCTTCCGGAGGGAACTCTACGCTGCGTCCTGGTGGACACTTTGGGAACGTTTATCCCAACGCCGCCATGCCGAGGGATAGGTGATCAAACTGACTGAATGAGGAGTCAAGAAGGAAATCACCCCTGCATCAGCGAGAGTCGCTGGGGCCCAGTGACCTGCCACGGCTAGCCCGGCTACCTGTGCACGCAACTCTCCAGCGTGGAGGCCTAGAGGAAGCCTACTACACTTAGCTCTCTAAGTGAAGGAGCTCATAAACGCCCTGACCATAAGGGGTGGAGTTTAGGGAATGGAGGTCTCGGCAGGGCGAACGCCTGCTCTAGGGACCTGACAACATTCAGTGCTACAGGTATAGATGGGGAAGCGGAGCTTCTGGAGAATGGAGGCTTCGTAAAAGACTCTCTAAAAGAGAGGAAGCCTGATTACATTCAATCCACTAGCTCTTAGGAGTGGAGGTCTCAAAATAACCCTCCAGTGAGGGGAGACCTGGCTACACTCACGCTTGAAAGTACTGAAAGCGGAGCTTCTGGAGAACGGAGGCTTCATAAAAGACTCTCTGAAAGAGAGGAAACCTGACAACATTCCATCCACTAGCTCTTAGGAGTGGAGGTCTCAGATAGCCCTGCAGTGAGGGGAGACCTGGCTACACTCACGCTTAAAAGTACTGGAAGCGGAGCCTCTGGAGAATGGAGGCTTCATAAAAGACTCTCTGAAAAGAGAGGAAACCTGACAACATTCCATCCACAAGCTCTTTAGGAGTGGAGGTCTCAAAATAACCCTCCAGTGAGGGGAGACCTGGCTACACTCACGCTTGAAAGTACTGAAAGCGGAGCTTCTGGAGAATGGAGGCTTCATAAAAGACTCTCTGAAAGAGAGGAAACCTGACAACATTCCATCCACTAGCTCTTAGGAGTGGAGGTCTCAAATAACCCTGCCGTGAGGGGAGACCTGGCTACACTCACGCCTAGAAGTACTGGAGGCGGAGCCTCTGGAGAACGGAGGCTTCACAGAAGACTCTCTAAAAAGAGAGGAAACCTGACAACGTTCAGTCCACCAGCTCTTAGGAGTGGAGGTCTCACTAGCCCTTCAGTGAGGGGAGACCTGGCTACACTCACGCCCGGAGGAAAAAGCCTATACTCGATACTGGGGGTATTCAGTGAGGCTGCATAGCCTATGCAACCCGAACTACCCGAGTGGAGCTTCTGCTCAGAGGGAATCTACAGAGTGGAGGTCTCATGACCTAACTACACTTGACACTGACGACGGCCTGTGAGGCTGAATAGCCTGTGCAACAGGCCTGTCTAAATGGAGATTTCCCGAGGAGTGGAGGCTTCGCCGAAAGGAAGCCTGGCAACACTCTGTGAGTGAGGCTGGCAATGTTCTGCAAGCAGCAGAAGGACTCTAAGAGTGGAGGTCCCAAGACCTACTACACTTCAACACTGCAGGCGTTCATCGAAGCTGAACAGCCTAAACGACAGTCCTGCCTGAGTGGAGTCTGGAGAGTGGAGGCTTTCTAAAGAGGGAGCCTAACACACCTCCGTGCTTAGCAAGGAAGAACTCTGAGAGTGGAGGTCTCATGACCTAGCTACACTCTAGCCTTGAAGGTCATCCGTGAGGCTGACTAGCCTGTGCGACAGAAATACCTTCATTTTGGAGCTCTTCTGGAGAGTGAGGCCTGAGGAGGCCCGACACTCAATCCTGCTAGCAGCGCTATCTGGATTGGAGCTGGAAAACTAAAAGGTTTTTGAGAAAAACCAGCTCAGAGAGTGGACACGGAGGAACCCTGCGTGGTCCATGGGAGAAAGGAACCTGCCTTTACGGGAGGGACCTTACCATGAGTATGGATTTTAGTGAAGTGCCTGAATAGTGCACTTACCACTCACGTGGATTTCAGAGAATGCTCAAAGACTTGCGTGAGCAAACACCACAAATGTGGTTTTGAGTAGGTGTCCTAAGCATAGCGAGGATCACCAGATTTGCAGTCTCTAGGCGATAGCGGAGCCTGAAAGCGGAGCTTCTGGAGAGGGGAGGCTTCAGCAGAAAGACTCTCTAAGCGAGAGGAGGCCTACGACGCTCTCCCTAGGAAACTCTTCAGAGTGGAGGCCTCAGGTAAAGCGCTCTACGCGAGGGGAGGCCTGACTACACTCGACGCTCAAAAAAAGGCAGATACTCACAGTCAGAGCCAATAATGAAAAATCTCATTTATCATCTAGCTCTGTGTAGTGGAGGCTCCGAGACTACATCTCCAAGGAGAGAAGCCTACAACACTAGTTTTTGGTGAGTGAAAGACTGCACTCCCCCAAAAAATAGTCAGCGAGGCACTCATGGGCCTGCCAGCTGCTATAACTGTGAGAGTGAAGGTCTCAGTACTGTTGGCTGTGACAGAGGGAGACCTATTACACTGTGCTATCACTTAGACACCTGTATTAACCCGGGTGATAGCAGAACCCGGAAGCGGAGCTTTCAGTGAGGGAGGCTTTAATGGTTTACAAGCTCTCGAACATAACAAGCCTGACGCCGCTCAACTGAGGAAGCTCTATCGAGTGGAGGCCTTGGAATACATGCCCTCTCATGGAAGGGAGGCCTACTTCCTTTTACACTCAACGCTTGTAGTGACAGGTCCACGGAAAGAGTTCACAAGCTGCCTTAACCTTGTGTTCTCCCGGCCTGTATTTCTGGGAAGTGGAGGCTTAACAGAAACACCTCACATAGAGGAAGCCTACAACACTCGACCCAGTAAAAAGCTCTTCATGAATGGAGGTCTAAGAATGACCTGCCACATTCAGCGCTAAGAAGTATTATTTTTGTATGTCTCTCTTTACAGGATTTCACAGAGAGGAGGCCTCCTAGGCCTGCTACACTCAATCCTACTTCAAAGCGGGGCTTTTTAAAGAGAGCGGAGGCTTCAGTAAAACACCTCTCTCTCAGAGAGGGAGCCTTGGCGACGCTCTATTCACCCTAGCACACAAACTCCTAGGAGTGGAGGTCTCACATATGTGTATATGAAAATACACAGGGAAGGTACCTGACCACACTCATGCAAAAAGAGTATTACTCTTAGCAGGGTTTGAGTGAGCGGAGGCTTCGGCAGAGCGATACTCCGCCTGAAGCAGCTTGACAACGCTCAAGAGGGTTATTCTCGTATGTATATGTATGTTGGATCATGTCTATACCAAGCTCACTCTAGCGGAGGTTTCAAAACCTGACAACGCTTAACCCACGAGGGGGTTTCTACGAGTGGAGGTCTCTACACACTGTTTTCTTTTATAAAACGAGGGGAGACCTGGCTACACTCGGCACTTGGTGGCAGTAGAACTCAAGAGGAGCTCGAAACTGCAATAGTAAACACCCAAGCGGAGCTGGTAGACAAAAGAAAACATACACATACATGCTTGAATATTTTATTAAAGTGTCTTTACTGTTCACATACCGGGCCAACAGATGGAGCCTCAGTCTCATCGTTGGCCCAGCCCCGGAGTCAAGGGGAAAAGGGAGGGGCAGGTAGCCCCACACTGGCGACCTGGCCTCGTCTCTGGCCCTTGGGCCAGGACGGGCCTGGTTTCCCCCCGGTGTTTAGGTGGAGGCGTGGACCGGCAAGGGATGCAAACCCCCGGGGCTCGGTCCAGATCTTTCAGCAGATCAGCCTGGTGCGCCTCTGCAACACTGCCATCGTGTACAGAGGAGCACCGGCCACTGCCGCATATGTGCCTTTGGAGCCTTCAGGGTCGATGTCCCTCGCTCTGAGAGATAGTTCGCAACAGTCAGCGAGAGACATCGTCACATATCCGCGCCCATGCATTCCCTCGACATCAGCATGATTCAGCAACAGCTTTTGTCATTCAGCGAGAGCGCTCTGTGTTATTGTCTGTCTGTTCTGCATTTTGCTGTTTTTTAGTGCCAGTTTGCACTACTTTTATTTGAGCAAAATGCCAGGGGGAAAACGTTCTTTTAAGAACGCACGTTCTAAGGCGGTTCAGCAGCCACATAGAAAGTGTGTCCCTCCCTGCCAACGTTTCATTGTTGGTGGGGATACACACGATCTATGTGTAGTCTGCTTGGGAGCGGAGCATGCTAGGTCAGCCCTTGAGGGGGTTGGCTGCCCGCAGTGCGAGCGAATGCCGCTGCGGTTGCTCCGTTCCCGGAAAGCCCTCTTTGAGGAGGGGGCTTTCACTAGCGTTCCCCGTGGGTCTGGCCCCGCTTCCGCTGAGGCGGAGCGGCAGCTGCACTCATGGGGTTCGCAGGTAGATCTGCTGGAGGGAGTTGAGACGGGTGATCCCCTATCTCTCTCCTCACCCAGCGGATCGTATGACCTCCTCTTGGATGAGGAAGCCCGCACTGCGGTTCCTTCCCTCCAAGAGGAGGAGTCAGCGCTCCTTCTGTCTTCCTCCGAGGAGGTTGATGTTGAGAGCGTTGACACCCCACTACCGCCCCCCCATTCACCCCAATACGAGGAGCTAGTGGAGGTGCTGACTAGCGCGGTGGCCAAGCTTAACATCAGTTGGCCACCAGCACAAGATCATGAACCGCAGGGAAGCAGGCTCGATGAGCGCTTCCTGCGGGCAAAGCCAGCACCTCCCAAACGGAGCCTTCCTTTTTTCCCCGATCTCCACAAAGAGATCAGGAGATCGTGGGAAAAACCGTATTCCTCGCGTCTCTTCTCCCCCGCCTCTGATTACTACGGTAATGTGGGGGGGATGGAGGAATACGGTTACAGGGCGATGCCCCAGGTCGAGCAGACACTAGCGAGCTATCTGTCTCCCGGCCTGGCATCGTCCCTGAAGGCTCCGTCCTTACCCACCAGACCACTAAAGATCATGTCTGGTCTGATGGGTAAGGCATATGCGGCAGCAGGTCAGGCTGGTGGTTGCCTACACACCATGTCTGTGCTCCAGGCATACCAGGCCGACCTGCTGAAGGAGTTTAGTGACGGTGAGGAAGTGAGCGTCACAGAGATGCGCAGGACCGCAGACCTGGCGCTCCGCGCCACCAAGGAGACCGCCCGTGCCATTGGGCGGTCTATGGCAGCCTTGGTGGCCGCGGAGAGGCATCTCTGGTTGACCCTGTCCGACATGAAGGAGAAGGACAGGGTCACGCTCCTGGACGCCCCCCTGCAGCCCTTTGGCCTCTTTGGTGACTCTGTGGACACTGTTGTCAGCAGACACCAGGAGGCCCGCAGGCAGGCAGCGGCGTTCCAGCGGTTTCTTCCTCGCCGCACTTACTCCTCTGGGGCTGCTGGACGGGAGCAGCCCCAGCCGCAAGCTAGCTCCTCGCACCGGGATGCACAGAAAAGGAGTGTTGCTACCCGCACCCCTCCGGCTAAGCCTAGAGGGCGGGCTCAGCAACACTCCAAGCCGGGGTCCTCTAAGACTAGGCCGGACCTGAGGGTCGTCCTACAGTCTAAGAGGGCCTCGGCTAAACGGCCCTGATGGTCGTGGCCCAGGGCCAATGAGGGCAGCCCCTCTCGAAGACTTAGGTGCTTCACCGCCTCTGAGGAGTACGGTGACCACCTCTCTTCGGGGCCCTCAGGAGATTCGTCAGCTAACCCTGCCGGTGTTACAGGGCGCGGCAGTCTCCCGCGAACATCATTCTCTGGTCCTTCCGCCCGGAAACGTAGCGGAACCAGAGAGTTCGCCACCCCCACGGGGGTCTCTAGAGCGCTCACTTCAGGTGCATCCTGCCAGTTCGCTGCTACAGGTCACCAAGTTAGCTCCTCTAATAAATCCAGAGACCAGTCTCGAGAGGCTGGTTCCCTTAGTAGAATTTCTGGCAGCGTGGAAACTACTGCCAAATATTTCTATGTGGGTCCTGCGTACTGTAGAGAAAGGTTATTGCATTCAATTCGGCGCCAAGCCGCCGCCTTTCAGCGGGGTATTTCCTACTCTGGTAGGCCCCGAGCAGGCTCTGGTATTGGAACAGGAAGTGAATACTCTCCTGAGGAAGGAGGCCATCGAGGTGGTCCCTCCTCATCACAGAGAATCCGGGTTCTACAGCCGGTACTTCATTGTTCCCAAGAAGGATGGGGGCCTGCGGCCCATTTTAGATCTCAGACAGCTAAACCTCTCAGTAAGAAAACTGAAGTTCAAAATGTTGACTGTCAGACAGGTCGTGTCTCAAATCAGGTCCGAGGACTGGTTTGTCACGATAGATCTGAAAGACGCATACTTTCACGTCTCCATCCTTCCTCAACACCGGAAGTTCCTCAGGTTCGCTTTCAGGGGCAAAGCTTACCAATACAGAGTTCTTCCGTTCGGCCTAGCGCTCTCTCCCCGAACTTTCACGAAGTGTGTGGATGCTGCTCTGGCTCCACTGCGACTCCAGGGCATCCGCATACTCAACTACATAGACGACTGGCTCATCCTAGCCAGTTCAGAACAGTTAGCGGCTCAACATCGAGATGTTGTTCTTGCTCACATGAAAAAGCTGGGGTTGAGACTCAACGCCAAGAAAAGTGTGCTGTCTCCATTACAGAGAACCACTTATCTAGGCGTAATCTGGGATTCGACCACGATGCAGGCACGATTGTCACCTGCTCGGATCGAGTCGATCCTTACTGCAGCAAATGCGGTCAAGCTAGGCCTGCTACTCACTGTCAAACAGTTCCAAGTACTGTTAGGTCTTATGGCAGCTGCATCCAACGTGATACCTCTTGGACTGCTGCACATGAGACCACTGCAGTGGTGGCTCAAAACCAAAGGGTTTTCCCCGAGGGGGAACCCATTCCGCAAGATCAAGGTCACGCGGCGCTGCCTACGTGCCTTAGTCATGTGGAAAAAGCCCTGGTTCCTATTACAAGGTCCAGCGCTGGGAGCTTCTTGTCGCCGCGTCACGCTAGCGACAGATGCATCCCTCACCGGGTGGGGAGCGGTCATGAGTGGCCGCTCCGCCCAAGGCCTATGGAACGACCGGCATCACTCTTGGCACATAAATTGCCTAGAAATGTTGGCAGTGTTCCTGGCTCTGAAGCATTTCCTTCCAGACCTGAGAAACCGTCACGTGCTGGTCCGCACAGACAACACGGCGGTGGTCTACTATATAAACCACCAGGGAGGTCTGCGTTCACGCCCCTTATACAAGCTGGCGTGCCAGATCATCCTGTGGTCACAAGGGAAGCTTCTTTCATTGAGAGCAGTTCACATTCCTGGACGTCTCAATGTGGGAGCAGACGTCCTGTCGAGGCAGGGGCTGAGGCCCGGGGAATGGATGCTTCACCCTCAGGTGGTGAAGCAGATATGGAGAGTCTTTGGTCAAGCCCAGGTGGACCTCTTTGCGACTCAGGAGACATCGCAATGTCCCCTTTGGTATTCTCTAGTTCCTCCAGCTCCTCTCGGACTGGATGCCATGGTACAGACGTGGCCGAGGCTTCGTCTGTACGCTTTTCCCCCGATCGCTCTGCTCCCGGGAGTTCTGGAAAGAGTGCGCCGGTACGGAGTACGGCTGCTGCTAGTAGCCCCGTACTGGCCGGCCCGAGTATGGTTCTCGGATATAATCGCCCTCCTCGACGGCTCTCCATGGGAGATTCCTGTCAGGAGCGATCTTCTTTCTCAGGCTGGGGGCGCAATATGCCACCCCCACCCAGAGAAGTGGAAATTATGGGTGTGGCCCCTGAGGGGGCACAACTCATAGAAGCTGGTCTCTCAACCGAGGTTGCTGAGACCATCCTTCAATCCAGAGCTCCCTCTACGAGGAAACTTTATGGCCTAAAGTGGAACCTGTTTGCGTCATGGTGTCATGAACGCCGCTTAGACCCAGTCCACTGCCCGGTTGGTACAGTGCTGGAGTTCCTGCAAACTCGTTTGTCCGCTGGGTTAGCTCACTCCACCTTGAAGGTGTACGTGGCGGCTATATCGGCTTACCACGCCCTTCATGGCGGCCTTTCAGTGGGCAAGAACCCCCTGGTCTCACGTTTCCTCCGCGGTGCACTCAGGCTGAGGCCTCGTGCAAGACCGAAAGTCCCTACATGGGACTTAGCTGTGGTGTTGGAGGCGCTGTGTAAGCCTCCCTTCGAGCCTCTGGAGGAGGCCTCCGATCGGATGCTTACCCTAAAGACAGCACTGCTGCTGGCGCTGACATCTCTCAAGAGAGTCGGGGACCTGCAGGCCCTTTCAGTGGCCCCTTCTTACATTGACTTTGCCCCTGGGTTGGCCAAAGCATTCCTTTACCCACGAGCTGGGTACGTACCCAAGGTCCCATCAGCGACACCACAGCCAATAACGCTCCAAGCGTTTTACCCTCCTCCATTCGTGGAGCACGACCAGAGGAAGTATAACTTAATGTGTCCAGTAAGAGCACTGGACACTTATGTCCACAGAGCTGCCCTGTGGCGTAAATCAGAGCAACTTTTGGTCTGTTACGGCCCCCCTAAGAGGGGGTGCCCGGCTTCCAAGCCTACTATCAGTAAGTGGATCATTGATGCCATCTCTACTGCCTACGAGTCCTCTGGTCTCCCATCCCCGATGGGAGTCAAGGCTCACTCAACTAGAGGCATTGCAGCCTCTAAAGCTCTGATGGCAGGTGTCCCGATCCAGGACATCTGCAGTGCGGCGGGTTGGTCCTCACCTCTAACGTTCGTCAGATTCTACGAACTAGACCTCAGAGTCACTCCTGGCTCAGTCGTCCTTCAGCCCTAGCGTTGCTAGGCCCAGAGGTGCTATAGGCGCTTTCCTCTATGGAGGAAAAGGATTTCTACCCTCTCGACCTGGCAGTCCTCCAGGCGAGAGGTGTGATATCCTGCCTCGCGTGCCCGAGGGCCGAGGCCTGTGTTCCTCTTGTCTGGTGGTTGATCACAGACAGAGATGTTTTCTAGTGTCCTGGCGGTCCACCAGGCACTTCTTGTGTCCCTCTTGTTCTGGCCGTAGCGCAGACAAAGGTCTACCACTTCTCCTCGTGTGCCCGAGGGCCGAGGAGCCTTTCTCCCCCTGCACTGGTCTTGTGACAGGCAGCGGTTGAGAACCCTAGCCTCGTGTGCCTGAGGGCCGAGGCTCATTTATCCCTCTTGTCTGGTGGTTGATCACAGACAGAGATGTATTCCAGTGTCCTGGCACGTTCACCAGGCACTTCTTGTGTCCCTCTTGTTCTGGCCGTAGCGCAGACAAAGGACTACCATTTCTCCTCGTGTGCCCAAGGGCCGAGGAGCCTTTTCTCCCCCTGCACTGGTCTTGTGACAGGCAGCGGTTGAGAACCCTAGCCTCGTGTGCCTGAGGGCCGAGGCTCATTTATCCCTCTTGTCTGGTGGTGGATCACAGACAGAGATGTATTCCAGTGTCCTGGCACGTTCACCAGGCACTTATTGTGTCCCTCTTGTTCTGGCCGTAGCGCAGACAAAGGACTACCATTTCTCCTCGTGTGCCTGAGGGCCGAGGCTCATTTATCCCTCTTGTCTGGTGGTTGATCACAGACAGAGATGCATTATCACTCGCGTCCTGGCAAGATCACCAGGCGGAGTTTCCATAGTGTCTCATCAGGTAAGTATTCCAGACACTGGATTATGCTAACCTCGTGTGCCCGAGGGCCGAGGTACATTCTCTCCCTCTTGTCTGGTGGGCTCCACAGACAGAGATGTATTATCACTCATGTCCTGGCAAGTTTCCCAGGCTGAAGTGTACTAAGACACAACTTTTCCACTCTTGGCCTAGCAGACAAAAACTGGGCAGGGCCTTGGAAATTATGGGGGCGTTGATACCTCGTTCCCCAAAGTGCCTCAGGACGCAGTGTAGAGTTCCCGGAAGGGAACGTCTCAGGTTACGTATGTAACCCTGGTTCCCTGAGGGAACGAGACACTGCGTCTCGGACCATAATTCCCGCATCCCTGCTGCGCTCGCTTCATTCCTATAAACCGACGCCAGCTTCAAACGCACGTGCTTATATACTTCCTGGTCGATGACGTCACCGCGCCTGTGACGTCACTCCCGTTTCTCATTGGACGTTGGACATGACTCAGAGTGCGGCCCGCCAATGGCGTTCCCCAAAGTGTCTCAGGACGCAGTGTCTCGTTCCCTCAGGGAACCAGGGTTACATACGTAACCTGAGACGATTTATGCCTTACATGCTGAGGATGGCACATTGCTTTTTAATCCCAGACAAATATGTGAGGTGGCAGTGCGGTTTTATCAGTTGCTGTTTGGAAGTGAACTTGAGTCGGAATATAGAGGAAAATCCTTTTTCCTAGACGATCTACCAAAAATCTCAGAAGAGTCTAATAAAGGGCTGGAATGTTGCCTAAATCTGGGAGAGCTTTATAAGGCACTCCAAGATATGGAGTGTGGAAAAGCCACGGGTGTGGATGGGCTTCCAGTGGACTTCCTGAAAGTCCTGTGGTCGGAGATAGGAGGTGACCTGCTGGAGGTGTTCAACAACAGCTTGCTAAAGGGTGGGCTGCCGCTGAGTTGCCGAAGGGCGGTGATCACTCTCCTTCCAAAAAAGGGAGACCTAACTGAGATTAAGAACTGGAGGCCGGTATCACTTCTGTGCAGTGACTATAAGTTACTTTCTTAGACTCTAGTTAACAAGTTGACTAAGGTAATGGGACAGGTGATTCATCCATATCAATCGTATTGTGTACCTAGTAGGTCCATTTTTGATAACATATCTTTAAAGGGATAGTTCACCCAAAAATGAAAATTTGATGTTTATCTGCTTACCCCCAATGCATCCAAGATGTAGGTGACTTTGTTTCCTCAGAAAAACACAAAAGAAAATTTTTAACGAAAACCGGTGCAGTCTGCCAGCCTTATCATGGACGTGGATGGGCACCAAACCTTTAAAAGTAAAAAAAACATGCACAGACAAATCCAAATTACACCCTGCGGCTCGTGATGATACATTGATGTCTTAAGACACAAAACGATCGGTTTTTGCTAGAAACTGAACAGTATTTATATCATTTTTTACCTTTGATACACAGCCACGTCCTCTTTTTCTTACAGTAAAAATCATTGGTGAAGGCTGCTGAGGAGGTGGCCGGGTCGAGTCATATTCCCGCTGAACCGCAGGCAGAGACGAGCCGGAGCAGGTGTGCTTGCAGTCCATGCCTTGTTTTGAAAAACAAACGCAAGCGGATAAAACTGAGTGTGATGCAATCATAGACGAATCGTTTAATCAAGATGATTTTCCATCTCAAGATCTTGTGGATTTAAAGCTACAAAGCAGATTGGTGTTAATGAGTGTTTACTTTTTACTTATTTTCATGGCACCTTTAAGACTTTGTTCTTTAAATATCAACGGGTGCCGTGATGCTGTGAAAAGGGCTAGTCTTTTTGATTATATTATGTTGAAGAATGCTGGTGTGGTATTTTTACAGGAAACACATACAGATGTGAAAAAATCAGATACAGTGGTTAAGTGAATGGAAGGGTCAGGCGTTTTTAAGTCATGGCTCTAGTGTTAGTGCAGGGGTGACTATACTGCTGGCACCTGATTACAAAGAACCTGTTAGTACTTTTGAACTGGTTTCTGGGCGGTTATTGAGAGTTGACGCAACAATTTATGGTATTGATTTTTCTTTTGTCAATGTGTATGCACCCAATATTGGGTCGGAACGTGCTATTTTCTTTGAAAAGCTCAAAACCTCTTTAAGTCTTGTTTCTCATGATAGAACAATTGTACTGGCAGGAGATTTTAATTGCACTTTAAGTCAGGGGTTTTCAACTCTGGCCCTCGAGGTCCACTTTCCTGCAGAGTTTAGCTCCAACCTTGATCAAACTCGTGCACCTGCCTGTAACTTTCTAGTGATCCTGAAGACCTTGATTAGCTTGTTCAGCTGTGTTTGATTAGGGTTGAAGCTAAACTCTGCAGGAAAGTGGACCTTGAGGGCCAGAGTTGAGAAACCCAGCTTTAAGTCATACTTTGGACAGGAACCACGAAGAACCCCACAGTAGTTCAGCAGATGTACTTCGGTCGTTGATTGTTTATCATGATTTTGTTGATGTTTGGAGAGAAGCATTTCCTCAGGTTAGGCAATATACCTGGGTGAAAGTAAACTTCAATATGGTATCTGGGGCTAGGCTACATCGGATTTATGTACAAAAAAGTAAAAGAGCAAAACCTCTTCTATAACAGCTGTATTCTTCCTACTGCTTTGTCTGATCATCATGTTGTATATATTGATGTCATCACTGCAAACAGCACTCTTATTGGAAATTTAATAGCAGACTATTATTAGATCACAACTTTGTGCACTCTTTCACTCATTTCTGGGAGATCTGGAGAGAGAGAAAAACACAAAACACAGTACAAGTCCCTGAGCCAGTGGTGGGACATTGGCAAAATTCAAATCCAATTGTTTTGCCAGAGCTATTCTGCATATAGTAAACATTCTTTGGACAATAAGATGGCACAGCTTGAACAAGAAATACTTCATCTTAAACTTGAAGGGGACATTGTTGAAACTACTGAATCTTTGGAGCGCAACAAATTTCTTTTGCGGAATCTATTGGAGGAAAGAGCCCAAGAGATGCTTGTTTGTGCAAGATTTTTAACTTTTAACAGTATGGATGCACCTACATATTTTTTCTTTAACATGGAGAAAAAGCCTGTGGATAACAAGATTTTGCATGAACTATCTGCAGCTGTTCAAGAGATGTCTTCTGGCAAATCTCCTGGATTGGATGGTCTTAATGTCGAATTGTTTTCTGTTTTTATGGAAAGTTTTGGTAACACTTTACAATACGTGTGCACACATGTGCATTAATTCATGTTTAATTAATGCACAGATAATCACGAGTTAATGTATAATTAATGAAGAACTAAACAATTTATTAATGATTACTATATCAGCAACTAATGAACATTCTATATGATTCATAGATTAAGTAATCAATCAATTGTTATTAGTTAAATGTGTCATAATGTATTAATTCCCTAATAACCCCTTTTATTAACTAATAGTGTAAATTAATGTATTAATTACCAAAATGGGTTCAAGCCATGTATTTCAACTGGCAGTTGTCTGCTTTAATTAATCATTAGCTATAACTATATTACTTAACAATTAGTTAATAGTTCTGTGCCTCAATAAGTAAAGTCTTAACATAATGATATATTTATAAATCATTACCTAATGATTAATTAAAGTAGACAAATGGAAGTTTAAATGCATGGCTTCAACACATTAAGGCACATGACTGACTAATTCTATATCATAACCACAATGACATATTACTTAACAATTAGTTAATAGTTTTGTGCCTCAATAAGTAAAGTCATAACATAATGATATCTTTGCAAATCATTAGCTAATGAGTAATTAAAGCAGACAACTGGAAGTTGAAGTACATAGCTTTGACCACTGTGGTAATTAACACACAAATTTACACTATTAGTTAATAAAATAAGTTATTATGGAATTAATACAGTATGACACAATTAACTAATAACAATTGATTGATTACTTAATCTATCAATCATATAGAATGTTCATTAGTTGCTGATGTAGTAATCATTAATAAATAGTTTAGTTCTTCATTAATTATACATTAACTCGTGATTATCTGTGCATTAATTAAACATGAATTAATGCTTATTTGTGCACACGTAAAGTGTTACCAAAGTTTTAAAACAGGTAAACTTCCAATAAGCTTACGCAGAGCTGTGGTCACCCTTTTGCCTAAAAAGAGTGAACTCGAAGATATCAGATGTTGGCCTCCAGTCTCTTTACTCGGAGTTGACTATAAGATACTTTCAAAGTCATTGACAAACAGGATTATACTCTACACTGTAACCGATTTTTGTAATTTGAACAGTATTTTACTGTAATATCTACAGTAAGATACTGTAAAATGTATATACAGTATTTTACTGTAAACTGCAAAGGATTATGGGAAAATATATGATCACTACTGTAATTATCCACTACTGTAAATCCGTTTACAGTAAACTACTGTAAATTTACAGTAGTGAACTTGCCCGCGAAAAATTGACCAATGACCTATGACCTATTTTTTTTCTCTCCTGCTGAGAGGAAGTGGCGGTAAAAAGGACAAAAGGAGAAATGTTGCACCAATAACTTGACAAAAAGGTTAGTATATTATTTCTGTTTTATGAAAAACTGAACAATTTTAAGATGTTTTCACTTGTTAACAGCAAACTAACAATATTCATCGTGTTTTGCATGTCGGTAGCCTTTTTTTCTGACTGACGGCCGGGGCGCCGCCATAACGGTGAAAACATGGACTGGTGAGTAACTTAAGGTGACATATATTAGTCGAAATAAACTTTAGTGAAACCGAGAAACGCGTTTGTATATTGTGCTGCCCTTTAATGCAAGTTAACTCGTCTGACGAGCCCTTAACGTTACTCAAGCTTAACGGCGAACTGAGGTGAAATACTGAGGTAACGTAAAGTGCGTTAAGCAACACCGCTTTTTCTGTGGAGATTTTAAATAGTATTTTCAAGCCCTTCTTTTGCTTGTTATTTTCAAGTTTCTGGTCTGGATGTCGTCTGTAACGTCGGAGCGCGGAGGTGTATTTTGGATCTTCTTCTGTGAATGACTGCCATAGTATCGACGATAACATGAACTGGTAAGCTAATAATGTCCATAAGCCGAAGTTGACAAACTCAACGTTAGTCACAGAGCGGCATAATATCGTTTCAACGCTGCTTCTTTATAGCTGGCAAGGTAATTCTCTTCAAATGATGTTTAAGTAAGAAATGTGTGTATCAATGTCGTATGTAACTTTATAGACGGTCCCTAAATTCAGTGACAGACGTGACATAAACAGCGCGCTAACATGAAACACTGAGGTAAAGCTGAAACACCGCGGTTATAAGTGCTTCTTTTGTGTTTTATTTTCAAGTTTGTGGTCTCGTGGTCATGTCGTCTGCATCAGAGGTGTATTGGAGCCTTTTCTGGTGATTGCCGTCATCGCAGTACAAACAACAGGTAACGTTAAGCTTTTGCTTTCGTCAACTTAACTAATGTTAACGTTACTAAATTAGCCACAGGCTGCTGTTCTCCACTAACTCACAGAACGGGTTAACATTTTAAAGAGAGTAACGGGCTAGCAATATATTAATATAGCAAGTTTTGCTAATAAATATTATAAATGTTTATTTTATTAAAAATGTAAATTGTATTACTGTACAGTAGTTGTCTTTTCTGATCATAAACTATAGTAACACTAAAAGGGTGTTGTGACACTGTCTGTTACAGGAGATTTCTCCAAGCACTAACTGGATGCTGACCATCAAGGGCAGAATCATCACACAGCCAGCTGTCCATTTTACAGACATGCAGAATAAGGTAACCTAAAACATATTTTGTTTTACATTGCATTTACATTCATGTATTTTTCAGATGCTTTTATCCTAAGCAAGTTATATTGTATTTAAAGTACACATTTGTAAGGTATTTATTTCCTGGGAATGTTTTTTATTACCATCAAGATTGAGTTTGCATGCGCATTAAAATTATTTCTATTAAACCAGCATTTAAACAGCAAAATGCAGCTGCTTCAGGTATCTTTAACTTACTGTAACCTTTAAATTCATAATAGCAATCTTACTGTCTGTCAATTTAGATTATTGTTACTGTAAAACAACAAATATAGATTTTTAATCATAGTAGGCCTATTATATGCACAGACTTTCTAGGAAACACACACCTGTTTAGAATGTTTATATGAACAGATTGGTTAGCATTTAGCATGGTCTGTGGCAGACTTTACTAAGTGTCAGGGCAACAAAATTCAATAAACAAGAATGTAATATTAAGTGATTTAAAGGAGAACTCCGGTGTGATTTTGACCTAAAGTGTATTGAATCATGATACCGACTGTAAACGTACCTTGCATATCTCATCTCGTCTTGTCCACTGCAGTCCGAAATCTGGGGTCAGTTATCCGATGCTCACAACAGGTTGTCAATGAGAGTCAATAGGGCATCGAAGAAGCCATGTAAATAAATCACTGTTTTACGCCATTTACGAGGCACAAAGTAGCTCCACACTTCATTGGTAGACTTCCAAGGGCCCTGACATTTAAAACGAGACATTGAGAACTCAGAAAAAGCACCGGGAGTTTATTTACAAGTAGATTTATACAGACAGTAACTGCAAGAAGTTTAGCGGCCGCCGCCATCTTAAATTTAGTCACGATAAGTCGAGTGTCGAGCACGAAGGAAACTACAACCTGATAAGTTGATAACCTGATAAATTCCTTGGTGCTCGACACTCGACTTATCGTGACTAAATTTAAGATGGCGGCGGCCGGATTTTTTCTTGCAGGAACTGTCTGTATAAATCTTCTCGTAAATAAAATACCGGTGCTTTTTCTGAGTTCTCAATGTCTCGTAAATGTCAGGGCCCTTGGAAGTCTACCAATGAAGTGTGGAGCTACTTTGTGCCTCGTAAATGGCGTAAAACAGTGATTTATTTACATGGCTTCTTCGATGCCCTGTTGACTCTCATTGACAACCTGTTGTGAGCATCGGATAACTGACCCCAGATTTCGGACTGCAGTGGACAAGACGAGATGAGATATGCAAGGTACGTTCACACTCGGTATCATGATTCAATACACTGTAGGTCAAAATCACACCGGAGTTCTCCTTTAAATCAAGAAGAAAATATTGTCTTTTTGCTCCATTTAGTAAAAACGGTTCTTAACAAAGCCATGTTGTGCATCTCTGCACACAGCAGTGTTTCATTACTGAATGAATTTACCTTTTTTAAACACCTAGAATCAGTGACTTACTGACCCATTCATAAAATTCTTTATAAAAAATTTCAAGAAAAAGTTTCTTCAGTTTTTTTTCTTACTACTGCCTTCGTATGTAGTATATCATTTTTTTTAAAAATGCATACAGCACCAAGTTTGACAGTTGAGGCAAATTCTTTAAACACTGTTTTTCTTGTGCTTGCAGGTTTGTTCAGACAGTCAACCTTTGTGGCAGCAAATGCATTGACAGTCACAGATCAGATGGACTTCTGGAAAGAGGGTGCAAACAACAAGCATCAGCCTGAATCCCATTCTGCCGTTTCTCATCAGAGAGCTTGTCAACTTTGACTCAAAACTACTAAAATTTAACACAACACAAACACATTTTTACTGTATGATTTTATTTTATTTACACTACCAGACAAAGCTTTTGAACAGTAAGATTTTAAATGTTTTTAAAGAAGGTCTCTTCTGCTCACTAAGCCTGCATTCATTTGGTCCAAAGTACAGCAAAAACAATACACTTTTGAACCATTTTTATTATTTAAAATAACTGTCTTTTTGAATATATTTTAAAATGTAATTTATTGCTGTGATCAAAGCTTAATTTTTAGCATCATTACTGATCCTTCAGAAATCATTCTAATAATTTGATTTTCTGCTCAAAAACTATTATTATGATGTTGCTGAAATTATTATAATGCTAAAAACAGTGGAGTACATTTTTTTTTCAGGTTTCTTTGATGAATAGAAAGTTCAGATAAACAGCATTTATCTGAAACAGAAATAGTTTGTAACATTATGAATGTCTTTATTATCACTTTTGATCAATTTAAATCATCCTTGCTAAATAATATCTTTCTATTCATCAAAGAATCCTGAAAAATCTAAAAATTAAATAATGTTTATCAGCATACTAGAATGATTTCTGAAGGATCATGTGATACTGAAGACGAGTAATGATGCTGAAAATTCAGCTTTGATCAAAGGAATAAATTAAATTTGGATCAAATTAATGCAGGCTTGGTAAGCAGAAGAGAATTCTTTAAAAAAATCTTGTGTTCAAAAACTTATGACTGGTAGTGTACTTACTTATTTTTGCTTTTCAGTATGTGTATGTTTCCCATGATACAAAGTCTCTGTACTTAAAAAGAAAATGTTCAACAATTAAAAAGAATATTATCAGAACTAATGCTTATGAGTTATTGTGATTTTTATGGGGTTGGGGTGGTAAAAATCTTGAATTACAGTGCTGTAGGTTAATTGGATTGTTTTTACAGGTAAAAAATGTTTAAAATAAATGAAAATAAACTCTATAGTACTGATACTGTAATTGAAAATACAGTAAAAATACTGTAATTGAAGATACAGTAAAAACACTGTAAATGAAATTACAGTAAAAATAATGTAAATGAAATTACAGTACAAATACTGTAAATGAAATTACAGTAAAAATACTGTAAATGAAATTACAGTAAAGACCTTTTAGTACTGTAAATAGTACTTGAATCTTTTGGTTTCGGCCCATCTATTATTGCCTATATAAGACTCTTGTATACTGACTCATACAGCATGCTCAAAATTAATGGCACCCTTACTAGACCATTCAGAGTAAGCAGAGGTATAAGGCAGGGGTGTGGTCTCTCAGGAATTCTATATGCCATTGCTATTGAACCTCTATTGGTTGCACTAAGAAATAAGTTGGGTGGCATATCAACAATGTGTCCGTCTTCCACAGATTTGAATACTGTTAGACTTAGTGCCTATGCTGATGATGTCACTGTTTTCATTAAATCTACTCAGGATGTTATGGATTTGAAAGCATCTTAGGAGGTTTATCAGAAAGCCTCCTCCTCTCAAATCAACTGGCAAAAATGTGCATCCTTTTTAATGGGAGAATGGGAGAATGGAGGCCCTCCCATACTTCCTCAGAACTGCTCTTGGAGTCTGGAAGGGTTTAAAGTCCTTGGAGTCTTTCTTGGGACTGATCAATTTATTCAGAAGAACTGGGATGGTATTCTCGAAAAAGTTTCTGGACGTTTACAAAGATGGAAATGGATTCTGTCTCAGTTGTCATATAGGGGAAGAGTGCTCATCATTAACAACTTAGTAGCTTCCATGATGTGGCATCACTTTAAATGTGCTTGACCCACCAAAAGATTTGTTGCAACGTTTGCAGAAGATTTTTGTTGATTTTTTCTGGGATGGTTACCATTGGCTTCCCCCTGCAGTCCTTTATTTGCCAGTGAATGAAGGGGGTCAAGGGTTGATTGATTTGGCAGCCAAAGTCAAAGCTATGAGGTTAAAGGCGGTCCAAAACCTACTCTATCCTGTGGACTTTAAGCCTTGGGTGTCATTTGCAGATTTGCAGTCAGGCTGGTTTCAGAGGTGATACTAAATGGAGAGGTTTTTTAACGGTTCCGGCTGTCCTTTCTCCTTCTTGGAGGCTCTTCTATAAGGGCCCCCTACCTAAACGATCTTGCCCACCAATTCTCACATTTCTAAATTCAACTTGACAAGTTGCATGTCGGGAGTGTGGGGTGCGTGAGCATTTCACGGGTGAGAAGAGCAACTGATTTTCCTCAATTTCTTTTGGAAAAGTTGTTTAAGTTTTTGATCTGTCTGTTTGGTTTATCTTTTTTTGGTTTCTTTTCTTTTATTTATTTATTTATTTTTTTTAGTAGTTGTTTAGTTTAGTTCCGTGGCGGGGTGTGAGAATGGAGGCTCACCCGAGTGGGTGGGATTTATCTCTTTCATTCCGTCATGGAGTAAGGTGCGTGCCTGTTGCTGATGCATCCGTGGAAGATGTACTTGTTGCGGTGGGTGAGCAAATTGGATTTGAGAACATAGTTTCTGCCTCACGCATGAACAAGGCCGTTGTGATATTCTTGATGGAGCAGAGGTTGGTTGATCGGTTGATTGAGAGCGGAGTGTGGGTAAGTGATGTTTTTTGTGTTATTTCACCGCTGATTTCGCTTTCAACCAAAGTTACAATTTCTAATGTTCCACTGTTCATACCTAGCTCTGAAACTGAACAAGAACTATGAAGGTTTGGAAAACTGGCTAGTGGAATAAAAATGATTCCTCTAGGTTGTAAGAATCAAGCATTAAAACACGTGCTTTCATTTGTGTTTATGTTTTTGGAATCATCGTCTTTGGAAATCTCTTTTTGTGTTCAGCATGAAGGGAAATCCTATATGATTTATGCGAATACTGGCAGTCTAAAATGCTTTGAATGCGGAGATCTTGGACATAAGAAAAATGTTTGCCCACACAAAAGGTTGAAACAAATGAAAATGCAAATGTAGTTGAAGTTGTTTCACCAGTGGAAGAAGTGCAGAGAACTGAAGTAGGATAAGATCAAATTGATATGGATAAACGGATAAGTTCAAATCGAGGTGCTGTACAGAAGAGTGAAAGTAGGCCCACATTAAAGGTGCCATAGAATGCATTTATACAATATTTTTAAATTGTTCTCTGATATCTACATAGAAGGTATATGGCATAGGAAAGGGCAAAAAATCTCCAGAAATGGTTTTACAGGTCCATTTACAACCCTAGGATTTGTCCCTAGAACGAAATGCTCTGTTATTTGGAAGCTTCATGAATATTAATGAGCTCTGCTCTGATTGGCTTTTTCACAGAACTCAATAGCTCGCACATGGATAAAAATATATATTTAATTAGGAGCTCTAGCCGCTTTTAATATGCGATTTGTTGAATCTGCCATTTTGAATCGCGGATATATTAGTCTGATTACTGTGATGCATGTGCTCTGTGTAAAGTTACAATGCAGAGACACAAGTACTTACCAATCAAGTTGAGCTGCTTGTCAGTGATTCTCCAGATCTGTAAATAATTTGCCATCATCAGGCAGTTATTTCTCCATCATTCACCATCATCAGCGCAGGCATCTCTCTGTTTATGTGGTAAGTGAAATCCTATGTATAGCAATGTAACAGGCTAGCGCTAACATTAAGCTAACCATGTCCCTTGAGTGACTCGCCTTGTTTAACTGATGTGCTGACGTTACCGATGATTGGGCGATGCAAATGTTGGAGGCGTAACTATTGACGATCCCGGGGAAGTTGCGTAACAGACCTGTTATGTTGGAATTGACCTATTTTTCGGTGGTCTTTTGCAAATACTAGATTTATGTAAGAAGGAGGAAACGATGGTGTTTGAGACTCATGGTATGTTATGTCCATGTACTGAACTGTTATTATTTAACTATGCCAAGGTAAATTCAGTTTTCCATTCTATGGCACCTTTAAGTCATGTGGTTGAGGAAAACAGTAAGAGGAGTGCTGAAGAAGAAAGGTCTCAAGTCAATTGTACTATTGAAACGGGACAGATGGGGCAAAAAGTTGAAGATCACTCTTTGGGTTCACAGATAGCAGAAGAAGAAATTGGTCATGGAAGAGAGGAAGGTGATGATGATGATGATGATGATAATGATGATAAAATGTCTGAAATGTCCGATATACCTTCTCAGTGTGGGGATGAACAGTTGTATACTGTAAAAGAAATCAATGACTTTCTGGATGAAACTTTTGGCAAAAAGTTTGAAGTAACAGAATTTTTTCCGGATGTTAACAAACTCTTAACTTCAGTAATGAAAATACAGAAATCAGTAGGTTTCAAAGAACTTAGCGGAAGGAAAAGGTTTAGATTGAAGAAAATCGTAACAAAATTAAGGGGAGGAAAATGTTCGTCTATGTAACAGGGAGGGTCAGACTGAGACGTGCGGATCCAGTTGCAGCATTTTATTGTCAAGATCGTAGTCGGGGCAAACAGGGTCAACACCAGCAAACAACAACAGCGAAGATAATCCAGAGAGTAAACCAGTAACCAAGAGTGAGTCAAAAACCAAATGGGCAGTCCAAAGTAACAACAGAAACAAACAGAGAAAACAAGGCAAAACAGGAAACAAAACCAGGGATAAACTAGGAAACTCTGAAAACACGGAGACTAGGAAACTGGGAAAACGCTTAGAAATGCAGCCGGGGCAATACAAGACTTTGCGAAGAAGCTGAGTGTGAGAGTGGCTTAAATGCTGTCCGTGTGATGAGCTGCAGCTGTGTGTGTGTGTGTGTGTGTGTGTGTGTGTGTGTGAGAATGAGCTGCAGGTGAATGCAGTGATTGGTGCAGTGGCTTGTGAGGGCTGAAGTCCATGAAGTGTAGTGCAAGAGTTAGTGATGACAGGACGACTCAAATCGTGACAGAGCCCCTCCCCAAGGAGCGGCTTCCAGACGCTCTAACCACCTAATGAAACCGGAGGGTGGTGGAGCGGAGGCGGAACAGGGGGAGGGATGGAGGGCCAGGTCCATGTGGGGGTAATGGAGCTATGGACTGAGGCGGAGCCGACGGAGGGAGAAGCCATGGTGGAGGAAGGGTTGGCTCCTCCATGGGGCCGACCGACGGAGGTGGAGCCGGTGGAGCCCGAGGCGGAACCGGAGAGTCGATGGTCCTAGGTGACACTGAGGATCTGGAGGGCCAAGGCAGAACCCAAGGCTCTGGCGACCCCGGCGGAGATGGAGGTCCGGAGGTACGCAGCGGAGCCAGAGTGACAGAGGATCGAGGCTGTGCCCATGGGAGGGAGGAGGTCCACAGAGCCGGCAGGACGGAGTGACGAGGCGCAGCCGGAGGAGTAGAGTCCAGAGGCGAAGGTGGGGCGACGACTGACCGGGGCGGAGCCGGAGAGACGATGAAGCCCGGTGAGCTGGTGGGCCGACGGCCGACAACGGAGACGAGGGAGCACAGAGCCGGGGTGGAGCCGCAGGGTCGGAGGACCGAGGTGGAGTCCAGGACTCTGAGACTGGAGGTGATGGTGAGGGATCCTTCAGTCTGGACACCGATGGAGACTGGCAGTCCCACGGCAAGTCCTCTGCACCGAAGGTGGGATGTGGGTGAGCAGAGGGACTGTCAGGAGACAGAGGTGGTGGGACTGGAGCAGCAGGGAGGGTGGGTGGGAACCCACACAGTCCATGCATGGCCTACGTGACCAGAACCGGGCAGACAGGAATCTCAGGACGACTGGATGGAACCAGCGGAGGCTCTGGAAGACTGGGCTGAACCAGCGGAGGCTCTGGAAGGCTGGGCGGAACCAGCGGAGGCTCTGGAAGGCCGGGCGGGACCAGCGGAGGCTCTGGAAGGCCGGGCGGGACCAGCGGAGACTCTGGAAGGCCGGGCGGGACCAGCGGAGGCTCTGGAAGGCCGGGCGGAACCAGCGGAGGCTCTGGAAGGCCGGGCTGAGCCAGCGGAGGCTCTGGAAGGCCGGGCTGAGCCAGCGGAGGCTCTGGAAGGCCGGGCGGAACCAGCGGAGACTCTGGAAGGCCGGGCGGAACCAGCGGAGACTCTGGAAGGCCGGGCGGAACCAGCGGAGACTCTGGAAGACCGGGCTGAACCAGCGAAGGCTCTGGAAGGCCGGTTGGGAGACCAGCTGCTCGAGCCGACAGCAGCGGTGGGTCCTCCACGCTAGACATTAATCTTTGATAAGTCTTGGGTGCAAATTTGGGCGTGGCGGCAGCCACCTTGGGTGCAGATTCTGGCGTGGCGGCAGCCATCTTGGGTGTAGACTCCGGAAGGGCAGCCATGTTGTGAACAGGCTCTGGAAGGGCAGACATCTTGTGCTGTGGCTCCTCTAAAACACCCACAGTTAACGGTGAGCCACATAGCAACAGCGCATACTGCATACAGTCCTGTAGCGAGCAGTTAAATTCCCCTCCAGGCAGCATCGATTTGGCAGGTTCATTAAGTCCATAACGAAATAGGCCCCTAAGTCACGCTTCATCGTAAAATGGTAGTTGGTATGAAAACTTACGGAACTGGTGAACATATTCCTCAATGGGGAGATTTCTCTGTCGTAGGAGCAGAAGCTGGTCGATTGGGTCCATATTGTGATGCTGGTGAATAAAGCTGCTGGATCCTTGTAGTGGCGAAGTCTTCTGTAACAGGGAGGGTCAGACTGAGACGTGCGGATCCAGTTGCAGCATTTTATTGTCAAGATCGTAGTCGGGGCAAACAGGGTCAACACCAGCAAACAACAACAGCGAAGATAATCCAGAGAGTAAACCAGTAACCAAGCGTGAGTCAAAAACCAAATGGGCAGTCCAAAGTAACAACAGAAACAAACAGAGAAAACAAGGCAAAACAGGAAACAAAACCAGGGATAAACTAGGAAACTCTGAAAACACGGAGACTAGGAAACTGGGAAAACGCTTAGAAATGCAGCCGGGGCAATACAAGACTTCGCGAAGAAGCTGAGTGTGAGAGTGGCTTAAATGCTGTCCGTGTGATGAGCTGCAGCTGTGTGTGTGTGTGTGTGTGTGTGTGTGAGAATGAGCTGCAGGTGAATGCAGTGATTGGTGCAGTGGCTTGTGGGGGCTGAAGTCCATGAAGTGTAGTGCAAGAGTTAGTGATGACAGGACGACTCAAATCGTGACAGTCTACAAGATTAGATAAATCTGTTTAATGCCACAAAGGGTGAATCTTCTCCATCTTAAACTATTTTTCCTTTTTATTCTCCTATTTTTTTTTTTTTTTTTTTCCAGAATTTTATAAACATTTTTGGTATGTGATTAAGGAAGATATGTTGGAGGTTTTTAAAGCCTCTTTTGAAAAAAAGGAATTGCCAACTAGTTGTAAAAGAGCTGTGCTTTCGTTATTGCCTAAGAATGGTGATCTTGGCCTTTTAAAAAATTGGAGACCAGTGGCACTACTATGTACAGATTATAAAATTCTTGCGAAGGTATTTGCAAATAGACTAAAAAAATACCTTGGGTCTTTGATAAAAAGAGATCAAACTTATTGTGTACCAAATATAACTATAATGGACAATCTATTTCTTTTAAGAGATGTAATTGATTTGGCATATATGGATCATATAGATTTAGGTATATTTTCTATTGACCAAGAAAAAGCCTTTGATAGAGTTGATCATTGTTATTTGTTTAATACTCTCAAAGCTTTTGGAATTGGAGATTTCTTTCTATCAGGCATAAAACATTTATATACTGGGGCATGTTATGTTAAAGGTGGAAGGTGGACTTAGTCAGCCAGTTTTAATGCATAGAGGAATAAGGCAGGGATGTTCTTTATCAGGACAACTTTTTTCTCTAGTAATTGAACTCCTACTCTGTCAATTAAGGAAAAATCTGCAAGGTTTTCCAGTTAAAGAAGACACGTTTGGTCTGGATGCCACTGGACAAAGGCTGCTGTTCTCTTTTTGCCAGTCAATGAAGGTGGGCATGGATTAATGGATATACAAAGTCGAATTAAGACCGTCAGAATCCAAGCGGTGCAAAGACTGTTGTACTCTGGGGAATCTATGTGGACTGACACAGCTTGTGTTTTGTTGCAAAAAGTGGACATTTTTAAGTATGATAAACAATTGTTCCTAATAAGGCTGGTGGACATTGATTTGAATGGCACCTCATCTTATTATAAGTCAGTTTTAAAAGTATGGAGATCGAGAAGAGAAGTTCTTCAGATCTTGGAAGCTGGATACAACATGAACCTCTTTTTGATAATCCTTTGACTGAGGTCAAAGAACTAAGTCTGAAGAGTTCAAGATCTATAATGGCAAAAGCTGGCTGTACCAAAGTATCTGATTTAAAGAATGGCAACACATGGAAAAGTCCTGAGGAGATGTGTTGTCTGACAGGAAGTCTGTCAGGTTCATGAAGCTAATACTAAATAGATTTTTTTTTGTCTTTAACTGCTGTATTTAGACAAAATAATGAGATGATTTTACAAGACAAGGATGAGAATTATGTTTTTCCAGAGTTAAAGATTTTTGCAGCTGTTGAAGAACAACCAGAAGAGAACTCAATTCTTAATTTCAGAACTCCACAACTAACAACATTTGAAGAAACATCTAAGAAAGCGATTTATTTAACATGTGTGAAAATGACTCATTACTCCTCTCTAAATAATGTAAAGGAATAAAAATGGACAGATATTTTTGGGGTTGAATTTTCCCCTAGAGGATGTTGGAGGTCTTTATATAAATCTCCCATAGAGAAACGAACTGCAGATCTTCAGTGGAGAGTTGTTCATTGGGCAATAGCCACAAATAAACATGTGGCACATTTTGATCTTAATGTGGTAAATTAATGTGTATTTTGTAATGCTGAGGAGTCAATAGATCATGTGTTTCTACATTTTTCTAGAATATTTCAGACTTTGGAAGAATGTTTTAGAAAATTAGGAGAAGTATTTAGCCCAGTGAATTTCGTATTTGGTCTTAAATATGTTGCTGCAAAGAAGAAAACAATGTCTTTGATTAATTTTATGGTGGGTGAAGCAAAGTTAGCAATATGGTTGACAAGATAGCAGAAATTGAATGTTCAGTGGATCCTGATTTGATCTTTAAAACCATGCTAACTGCAAGGGTTAGAGCAGAATTAGCTTTTTATAAAATGACAAACAATTTAACAGTTTTTAATGAAATTTGGGGAATTGAAAAATGTTTATGTCTTTGATGAAGAGGAAAATTTAATAACTCTTGTGTAGTTTATTTATTTATTTTATTTTGGAGGAAAAAAAATGTGTAATTTTTTTAACTTCATAAAAGAAAAAAAAAGGAAAATGAATTGAAATTGTAAGGAACATTTTGATAAAAAAGGAGTGTAAAAATAAAATCTCTCTCTCTCTTTGTATTTTCTCAATATGGTACAAGATTATCCTTTTAAATCAATGTAATTAAAGTTTGTTTAAAATATAATCTAAATGTAATCAAAAATAGTCTGATTAAATTGCCTAAAATGTGTATGTAATTGATTTAGTTAATAACTCCAATTTTTGTCATATATTTTGGAATTAGTAATGGTCTATAGTTTGTAAGTAATCTACCCAGCACTGCTAACAAATATCCCATATTTGCTTGTCCTTAAAATGTTGGACGTTCCTAGAAATTCAAGTTTCCCTATGTATTTTTGATAGAATAACTGTCTTTATTTATTTTTTAGAAATATTGAAGACTCAACTTGTAGCCATTTTTAAGCCTTCTGCTAAACTGTTGACATAGGCACTTTGTTGTGTGTTGTTTTGGTGAGTAATTATTGCTAAGAGCATCATAGAATTACTGTAAATATAGGCCTGTTAAAATACTTAAACAATATATTTAGCATTTATTGACAATTATCAATGAACAACTTGTAGTAGCAGAACATTTTTAAATGCTTTGTCAGAGGAGATTTGGAGGCTGTATGTGATTTCATATCAGCTTTAGTTGCTGCTCATGGTGTCGGCGATCCATTGGCTGAACATGCACACCTTGAAAAAATGAGAATTCATATAAATTACGTAAGTACATCATATGAAACCAAACATATTGTTTTTAACAATTATTAAACAACAACAACTATATTACCTTGGCATAAACACCAGGATGATTCTTCTCAGCACAGCCATAACCCCAGGACACAATACCCTGCAGCTGACCATTGCAGACCACAGGACCACCAGAGTCACCCTGAAGAAGAGAAACATAACAACTGATTATTATTTAAATAGTCTCAATTAATATTCATGCAACAATGCTATTTCTTGTTATCCTCTACCTGGCAAGAGTCCTTTCCTCCCTCCAGGTATCCAGCACAGAACATGGTATCGGTGATCATGCCAGGGTAGGAGTTGTTGCAGTCGCTGTCTGAGATGATGGGGATCTCCAGACACTGGAGCTTGTTAGAGTCAGCGGCTACAGAGAATTTAATGCAACAGCAATAGATATGAAGTGAACCAAATTGCTATGAACATGAAGTGTGAAGAAAATGACATCATGAATCCTGACACTTACTGGAGCTCATGGTGTTTCCCCAGCCAGTAACACTGCACTTGGTGCCAGCAGCGGCACAGCCATTGGGCAGAGACACAGGCTGCACATACTGATTGAGGGTAGCGGGCTTGCTAAGCTTGATCAGCATGATGTCACTGTCAATGGTCCAAGAGTTGTAGTTGGGGTGGCGGATGACCTTGTCAGAGGAGATGAACTGCTCAGATCCCTCATTAATCACGATGTTGTGCTCGCCCAAACGGACCTCAATACGTCTGAAAGACAAAGTCCAATACTCTTCAGAATTAAAGAAACCGATAGATAGGTTGATACATGAACTACTCTGTGAAGACATCACTTACGACATGTAGCAGTGAGCAGCAGACACAACCCAGTTCTCGTTGACCAGAGAGCCACCGCAGAAGTGGTAGCCAGCGTTCAGAGACACCTGCCAGGGCTGGGAATAGGGTGTGCACTCATACCCACCAACAATCTTGTCATCATCCAGAGCAACTACACAAATGAGAAAGTATTATAAGTATATTGACTATATTTTTCTGTAAAATGTGCTGAGTAAAATCATCATAATTGCAGTGAATCAGTGAATGGAGTTTCTACTCACAGGCAGCTCCAAGGAGCACCAGGAACACCAAAGACCTCATGGCTGCTAATTGAACCTGTTTGATGTATGTCTCGATCCGTACTCACAGTATTTATAGGAATGTCAGCCTATTGATCCACGCCCAAGTGGTCTGTCATTGACCAATCATCTCCAAAAGACTTATCTGAGGTAATATACTATCACTGTGTTTCCATTAAGAGACACACCTTCAGTATTTGAATAAAAAAAAGAAAACTATTGTAGGGTTGCATTTTCACCCCGTGTATAAATATATAGTAGCCTAACAAGATGTATTTTTTATGCTTACTTAGTGTAAAATGTTTGTTATAAATTTGCCAAACCATAAAGCCAAAACCTCCTTAACAGTAAAATGCCATCTGCTTTATAATATTATTTCATACTTATTATCATTGTGTTTTGATGAAAAGATACATAATATATCTTGATTATTTGAATGTTAGAAAACTGTATCTTGGGATATCTAGGGATGCTTTTGCACTCTGATGTCACCCAGTGTACAATAAATATATATTATGCATACATTCTCAAAGGTAAAATGTTTGTTATACATTTCCCAAAACTTTAAGCCAAAACATCCTTAACCCAACAGTGAAATGCCAACTGCAATACAGATTTCTGAGAAACAAACTAGAGCACAAAATTACATTTATAAACAAGTGTGTAGATTAAACAGAATGTACATTTTTGATAAATCCAGGGAGATCCAGCAGCTGTGCTGCTGAATATGTACATTTTAGTCTTTGTGACCTTGACAGCAAGTTTCCAACGTTAAACAAGGTTTGAACAGCTGCTCATCTTCTCACCCAGGTTTTATACGTTCATATATTTAGTGTAATTTTGAAAAAAAAAAAATCCCATTCTGCTGTCATATTTCTGTAAGTAGTGCACAGTTAATAGTTACAGTATAAAATATTTATCTCAATCAGATGATGAATGATAACATGTACAGCTATATTTCAGTCTTTCTGTATTGTCCATTACATTCAGGGGTGTGTGGAGTTCAAAACCTTTGAACAGTTATAGGTTCAGATTTAATTTCTGCAAACTTTGTTACACATTTGTACATTTTAATAACACTCACAGCGCTCTTCAGTGGATATGGAGATCTTTTATCCTGTTGGTAAGTAGACAGTAAATTAATTCAGTCTGCTGGGATTATTTTAAGGTTTGTTTACTTGAGAGTCTGATGAAAATGTAGCCTATTAACTCTTACAGAAACACTTTGTAATGACTGCATAGAGCACTTAATGTTTTAAACACTTATTTCCGTACCATCAAAGACCCTTGAAAATGAAACCATAATGCAATACAGTAAAAGACAGATGTACATGTAAAATGTAAAGGTTTTATATGATAAATGTCATTTATCACTGCAGTCTATTTAACAAACAACCAGTTGTGGGTCATATTTATGTCAACATATGTTATATAATCTCCATCTAAAATTGACCTGCCTTAAAATTCTATTGGTTATGTACATAATGATTTATATTAATTATATTACGTTTACATTTACTCATTTAGCAGAGCTTATCAAATCTTCTTGATCCATACATACTAAGACATCTTAATTGTTATTCAGATGAAACTTCAAATATTTTCATGAAAGATCATTTATAGTTCATACAGAATTCTTGAAGATGTTTTATGAAGATACCTGACAATTCTATTAATGGAAACAAACAGTGCTGGATAGTAAGTGATGATATGTAATCTGAAAAAAAAAAAATTAAATACTTGTAATTATATTACATTTTAAAATACTCATAATCAGACTACAGCTCTCAGGGAAACACTGCAGTCATAGTCACATACATCACCTCAGTCACCAACCTCAACACACACCAGATCCCAATCACCGGAATTCTAATTACCTGCATCTGCAGTTACTCATCAAGCCTCCTATTACACTGCACTCCACTCAGTCCCACACTGTCCAGTCTACCGTTTACCTCGCAGAACATAACCTTACTCCTTACCTGCTACTAACCTGTGTACCTCCATCTGCCCCAAAAAAGGGCAGGCCCTAGTGCTCCGAGTCTAAACTAATTAGGGAAAACAGATAGGGCGTGGGTGGGTGAAGTACAGAGGTCCCCCGATGAAGCTGAGAGTCACATGTCTGCACGAGGAAACCATCACCTTTCTGGTACTAGAGGGACCCACAGTAGATATCACATCAACACTCTCTTTTCTCCAGAAGTCAGATGGGAGCCATGTGAGGTAACTCGCTGGACTGAGTGATGCCTGCAGAACTGTCTCTCCACAGCCCTGGTCTGGCTCAAGTTGCTTTCACCTTAGTCAAGAGTTCTGAGCCTCAGGAAACACCTGCCGTCCCATCTGAATATGTGGCGTTCCAGGATGTCTTTAGCAAGCAGGCAGCCACCCGCCTCCCTGCAAATCAGCCACAGCACTGTGCCATCAACCTGCTGCTGGGGCTAAACTTCCCAAGGGTAGAGTATACCCTCTGTCCATCCCGGAGCGCAAGGCCATGGAGGACTACATCCAGGTGGCTCTAAAGCAAGGATTCATCCAACTCTCCACCTCACCTGCTGCCTCAAGCTTCTTCTTCGTGGGCAAGAAGAAGGGAGGCTTGAGGCCATGCATAGATTACAGTGCTCTAAATTCCCAGACTGTGAAGCTTCCATACCCACTTCCCCTGGTCCCAGCCACCCTCGAGGAATTTGCTGGAGCACACATTTCCAAGTTGGACCTGCGGAGCCTTTATAACCTTGTTTGCATCTGGGAAGGCAACGAGTAAAAGACAGCTTTCATTACTCCATCTGGCCAATATGAGTACTGGTTGATGCCGTATGGTCTGGCCAACTCACCGTCCGTCTTCCAAGGCTTCATGACAGAGATGTTCTGGGAGTTCCTCCATCGCCACCGTGTGAAACAGGTCCTCTTAAGGCTCTGACAACACCACCTTTACCTCAGACTGGGGAAATGAGAATTCCTTTGCTCCAGGGTGCAGTTCCTCAGCTATGTCATTGGCTGGGATGGAATTCAGATTGACCAGGGGAAGGTAAAGACCATCCAAGAGTGGTCACTCTCACAATCTGTGAAAGACTGGTAACGATTCCTGGGATTTGCCAACTTCTACCGGTGATTTATCAAGAACTTCAGTCTGCACTCCTCTAACCTCCATGCTCCGAGGAAAACCTGTCCTGTCCCTGTCCTGGAGCTCCAACGGACAGCACAGCTCCCATTCTCCATCACCCTGATCCCCAAGCTCCATTCATGGTGGAAAGAGACGCATCCACCACCGGAATCAGGGCCGTGCTGTCCCAGAAGTTAGGTGAGTCTCCTAGGCTCTATCCTTGCGCTTACTACTCCAGAAAACTGACCCTAGCGGAGCAGAACTATGACATCAGTAATCAAGAACTGCTCGCCATCAAGTTAGCACTGGAACAGTGGCATCACTGGCTGGAGGGAGCCCAAAATCCCTTCTGTTACAACCAACCATAAAAAACTCCCAATACCTAAGATTACAATACAATGTGGCTGCCCACTGCTCTGGGTGTGTGTTCACGGTGTGTGTGTGTGTGTGTGTGTGTGTGTGTGTGTGTGTGTGTGTGTGTGTGTGTGTGTGTGTGTGTGTGTGTGTGTGTTCACTACTGTGTGTGTGCACTTGGATGGGTTAAATGCAGAGCACAAATTCCTAGTATGGGTCACCATACTTGGCCTCACTTCATCTCCTCCTCCTCCTTTCCAATACAAAAAGACTTAAACTCCGCCAGGCACGCTGGGCACTGTTCTTCACATGGTTCAATTTCATCATCACTTACTGTCCTGGAAACCACAACTGCAAGGTTGACACCTTATCACGCTTATACGTAGACAAGCCTTCAGAACCAGAACCTTTTCCCTCCGGCCCTTATCACCATCCCCATCCAGTAGGATATCTCCAAGAACATCTGTGCCGCCACTCTTACCAAACCTGCTCCGCAGGGAGGCCCAGAAGGTAGTTCAGTTCATGATGTACCGGGCTCTGCACACCCAGGTAGCCAATGGACCTTCTCATTCCTCCAAGCTCCGTACTGGTGGCCCTGTATGACCCGGTATGTCATCCGGTACATCTAAAGCTGATCAGTCTGTGCCATGTCGAAGACTCCTCATCACCTCCCCGTAGGCAAGCTCATCCTTCTGTCTGCACCACATAGGCCCTGGTCCCACATTGGGGTAGACCTTGTTACTGACCTGCCTAACTCCGATGGTAGTCACTCATCGGTAACTCCGGCGGTGTCCTGGTAGTCACACTCTTAAAAAGGATGTGTTAAAAACAACGCAACCTTGTTGTTTCTTAACATACCTTTGTGTCTAGTTAAGGACAACACATTTTGTGTTAGTTTTAACCAGTGTGTTATTCCTTCTAACACAGAAAATGTGTTGATTTTTTCTACACACTGTGTTATAAATACACAATTGGTGTCAAATACGTGTTATTTTTGAATAAATCTTGTATGCAATAAAGACACAGCAAACTAACGTATAGTTTATACACCATTTATTAAACATGCTACTAACAATTACATAAAAACTCAAAAAGGTTAAAAAAGAAAAGTAAACAATCAAAATACAGTAATTTAAACATTTTAATTGTTCCTTGAGTGAAAAGTTGTTAATGGTTAATAAAGTTTGTACTTTAAATAAAAAAGTGATATTTGACAACCTCTTAAGCATTAATCATTTTATTTACATATTTTCATCTGCATACAAGTGATGGTGAGGGTTGTTTGTCATTCGTTTGTCTCCTGTCACATCAGTAACTGCCACAAACGCTTCAGGAGTGTCTTCCATTCAAAGCTGCAAGAGTAAAATAAAGATACTTTTGTTATTTATAGGCTACACATAATGAATATTGTAAAATAGCGATAGCTAAAAAGGCAAGAAAAGCTTAAGCATCAGAGATTATATTAGCGTCTTAGCACAATACGTGGCACCACAAACCTGTTCATTTTCAAAGAGAAAGACGCGATGAACGATCAACACCTCCTTTTTTAGGCACTTCCTGACTCTTTGGATCTAGGCTCTCCGGTGTTGGTAAGTCATTCACAAGCAGGAGGTGGTTTCGGTGCAATGTTCTGATCTTTCGCTCATCATTTTCAGGATGCACTTTGTATACAAAGTTATCACCTAATTGCTCCTTCACAACATAAATGGTAGGCTCCCAATAAGAGCGCAGCTTTCCAGGGCCACCTCTCTGACTCAAATTCCTCACCAAGACACGATCTCCAGGTCTTAAAATGATACAGCTGGCTTTCTGATCGTAGTATTCTTTATTGCGCAGACTCCTCTGCTTGCTACTCTGTGCTGCAATCCTATATGCTTCAGTCATCCGATCTGCCCAGCGCTTAGCATATTCACGTGGAGTGATGAATCCATCTTCCTGCACCAGCCCAAACAATAAGTCAACGGGGAGTCGTGGATGACGACCATACATTAGGTAGAAGGGAGAGTATCCCGTTGACTCATGTTTGGTGCAATTGTAGGCGTGGATCGCCTTCGGCAGATGTTCCTTCCAGCTTTGCTTGTCCTTTTCAGTCAGCGTCCGTAACATCTGGAGCAAAGTTCGGTTCAGTCTCTCTACAGGATTACCTTGGGGGTGGTATGGGGTAGTCCTGGAGCGACCCACCCCAGAGAGCTTCTGCAGGGTGTGGAAGAGGTAGTTCTCAAACTCACGCCCCTGGTCATGGTGTAGCTTTGCGGGGAACCCGAAACGAGGTATGAAGTCGTTGAATATTTTCTCGGCTGCAGTCTTCCCAGATTTGTTCCTGGTAGGATAGGCCTGAGCAAATCTGGTGAAGTGGTCGATTACCATAAGAATATATTCATACCCCCCGCGACTGGCCTCTAGGTGCAAGTAATCAATACACACCAATTCCAGGGGTGCGCTTGAGGTGATTCCTCCCATTGGTGCATGCTGATGCGTCACAGGCTGTTTCTGTGTTATACATGGACACTGGCGTGTCACATACTCCTCCACACTCCTCCGCATCCCAGGCCAGTAGAACCTCTCTCGAGCCAACTGCAATACTTTTTCTGTCCCGACATGACTCATGTGGTTATGCAGCTGCTGAAGGACCATCTGCCGATACTTTGCAGGCAGTACCAGTTGACGTCTTTGTGTCGTTCTCCTATACAGGATGTTGTTTTCTAGGACCAGCTTGTGCCATTCCCTCAGCAACTTCATTGTGTCACTAGCTACCATTTGCCGAACATCAGGGGTCACCGTTTTACCAGCTTCCTTCAATTCAACTACTGGCCCGATCACCAGATCCTCCCGCTGTGCTCTACTCAATTCATCAGGACTGATGGCTGGTGTGAACTGGTCATGGAGTGTGACTGTGTCAGCCGCTCTCAAGTTTAGAGCTGCCACCCAGGCTACATCGCTATTCTTGGACATCATGTTACCCTCCCATGTTGCTTGGATGACACTTTGTGACAGGCCCTCTGTGCACTCACTGATGTATCGGTCCATGTCCAGGGGACAACGTGACAACATGTCGGCATCATTGTTACTCTTGCCGGGGGGCGGTATTTGATCTCAAATCGGAAATCTGCAAGTTCCCCCACCCAACGATAACCAGCTGCATTTAACTTTGCTGAACTCATCACGTAGGTGAGAGGGTTATTGTCAGTATAAATTGTAAAGTACGGAGCATAGAAGAGGTAGTCGCGAAACTTTTCGCACACAGCCCACTTTAGTGCGAGAAATTCCAGCTTACCGGAATGGAGTCGGTAGTTTTTCTCAGCAGGCGACAATGTCCTCGAGCCATAGGCAATGACCCGTAATCTTCCTTCCTGCCTCTGATAAAGCACTCCTCCTAATCCTTGCTCTGAAGCATCGGTGTGCAGTACAAACGGTGCATCGAAGTCAGGGTATGCAAGCACAGGTGGGTTGGTAAGGGCATCAATGAGTGTGTCCAAGCTCTGCTGGTGTTCAGCTTTCCACACAACCGGATGTCGAGAGGGCAGCTGCGGGCTCCTCTTCCTTTCCTTCTTCCTTCCTACTTGTGATGAAGTTTCTGCTGGGTTGGCCTGAAGCAGCTCATAAATAGGTTTAGCTAACCTAGCAAAATCTTGAATGTAACTTCTGTAATAACTCAGGAAGCCCACAAGACGGCGAACTTCTCCAACGTTTTGAGGTGTTTTGTCACGGAGTACCCTCACAGCCTCCAGATCTTTTGGATCCACTCTTACTCCATCTGCTGACACAAGACGACCCAGGTACCGGACCTCTTGCTTAAACAACTCACACTTAGTTGGACGCAGCTTGACTCCATGCTGCCGGAGGACCCTAAACACAACTCGCAATTTCTCTACATGCTCTTCAAAGGATTTGGCAAAGCAGAGAACATCATCCAAGTAGGGCAGGCAACACTCATCACAGATGGAATCTAACGTTTCTTCCATACTCCGCTGAAAAGCGGCGGGGGCATTCGATAGGCCAAAGGGTACCCTTACCCATTCAAATAGGCCCCAAGGAGTCACAAATGCTGTCAAATGCCTCGACCCTTCGGCCATAAACCCCTGGTGATAAGCCTTTCCCTGATCGAGTATGGAGAACCAGCGATAACCACCCAAGGTGTTCATGAGATCCTGGATTCTGGGTAGGGGATGACGATCGGGAACAGTCTTCCTGTTAAGCTGTCGGTAGTCTATACATAGTCGTAGTGTGCCATTTTTTTTTTCGGACGCACACTACTGGAGCAGCATAGGGTGAACGAGATTTCACTATCCAACCCTTGGCCAGCAAGTCCTGAACATACTCCTTAACTTCTTTTAAGAGTGGCTTGGGTATAGAAGTATAAGCCTTCTGCACAGGGATATCATCCTTCAAGCTCAGTGTCATCTGTAGGCTGGGGATGTTTCCAATGTCATTCTCATTATGAGCAAACACAGCTGACTCTTCATAAAGAAGTTGTCTCACAACTGCTTGATCACTTGATTTCAGGTGACTCAAGTCTACAGGAGGATGCCACTGTGTGTCGCCATCCTCTGGCTGTGCTAGCTGGGGTGAAGTAGTTCCATGTGAGTCAACTTGATCTGTCTGGATAATCTTAGCAATAGCTGCTATTTCCCCAAGTATGGCTCTTTTAGGAATGGTCACGTCATGCTTAGTGTGATTCCCAACTGGCACTCTTATATATGACTGTCCCCTTTTGTGAACCTCAATTAGTCCTTCTCCAAGGTCAAGATTTGCTAGTGGTGGGGTCTCACTTGGCTCAAACAGAACTGTGGGGTCAGACGTGTTGAAGTTAGGAGGTACCCTACATTTTACATTGGCGACCTGACCAGGCCGAATAGTGACACCTTGCGACCCTACCCTCACCCGAGCTGTGTCTGCATATACTTTATCTGCACGAATGAAGCCAACTGACACTTCAACTAGGTCATCTTGGGTATCTCCAGTGCTACTCATCAGGGAATGCAAGGTAGTAAGAACGCCTGCTTTATCTCTCGGTTCTGTGATTAACTCTGAGATCACATTAAACCCCAACAGAGGTCTCTCCAACTGTAGCTGACTGACCAGAAAGGGGACTTGAATAGAGTAGCGAGTGCCCTCATGTCCCGGTAAGCTTACTGTAGCTTCGACCCACCCACTAAATGGAATTACTTCCCCATTGATAGCGAACACTTCCAGACCAGCACTGGGTCCCACTATTTCAGATAAGGGGCGAACCTCATGTGTTGGTAGGTACTCTTTCCTCCAGTGTTGATCGATGATGCTCACCTGTGCTCCAGTGTCGAGAAGCATGTTTACTCGATGACCTTCAATTTCTCCTTCCAGTAGACACTTTTTCCCAACAAACTGGACAGTCTTTTCTCCTGTGTCCTCAGGTTGTCTTTTTTGTGGTTTTCTGGCAGTACTACCCATGTGACTCCATAAACCAGCATTAACTGTATAGTTACGGCAGGGTGACCCTGAATCGGGGACTGCTGTCTCTGGTGTACTTTTTGGCCTTAAGTTAGGTGCTGATCTTTTTTGTCTGTTCAAGCAGCCAACAGCCCGGTGACCCTCCCCGCCACAAAAGAAACAGTGGCTGCAAGTCTCCTCTTTCCCCTGTTTAATGCAGTTAGGACAACCTGGCTTTCTCCGCTTTTCCGGTGCTCTAGCCATGCATTGACAATGCTGTTCTTTCTCCTTAGCCTGTTGCAGTGAATTGACTACATTTGTCAGTGCTTCTACTTGGGTGATAAGCTTGCGAATTTCTTTATCAGTCTGCTCAGTAGTCACAGATGCTGCCTTAATTTCTGAAACCCCTTCAACCTGGGCGCTTCGAGCATGAGTGGATTTAGGTCTTGGCAGTGACTGCAGCCGTCGCTGTCTCTCCTCCTCCTCACTTGTAACCTTTACAAGCTGTCTGAGAAGCATGTCATCAGTTACATCTCCTGTAGCAACGAGCTGTTTGAACTCACGACGAAACTCACCATGCTTGGGCCCCAAACCTTGGCAAACCGTGTGGAGAAATACCTCTTGTATGGTCTTAGCATCATACCTTATATCAGCAGTGCTGTGCTTGGAAGCAAACTGAATCTTTTGTTTAAGTCCAATAGCACGATAAAGAAACTGCTGTGGGTTTTCGTTTTCTCCTTGGCGAGCACACATCAAATTTTGGAACAGCTCAGTGCTACTCTTATCACCTAAGTGAGACTGTAGCAACCCTTTCAACTCTTGTACCGTCAAATCTTCTTTCTCCATTAACATCTCCTTGAAGTGACCAGGTTTAGTGATTTTCAGTACCCCTCTGATGATTTCACTCTCACTGAAATGTTCGTGTAGACCTTCTTCAATTTGTCGGCATAAGTTGTTGAAGCTAATCTCAGAGGTAGAGTCACCTATCTGGCCTCCGTGCACTTTAAACTCTCTCCGTGAGAGATATGGAAGTTCTCTTCTAGCCATCTGGTCATCGGTACTGCGGGAGGGAGGGTAAGTCTGGAAAGGAAGTGGGAGACAGCTGGATTGTGGGGACATAACATTGGGATTTGTAGCTTGAATCTTTCGGCCAAGCTCCTCGTACATCTTCAACATCTGTTGATACTCAGTGTCTGCTGTGTACATGTGGGGATGGCTGGTATGTGTGTTTGTGTCAGATGTTGTGTGATCAGAATGACCCTGAGCTTCCCCTGTACTCATGTCGTGAGTTTTATTTTTTGTGCTGCTACATACTGGGACTGCGTAATTTTTGAAATTTTATCCCTTAGATCTAATAGCACCGCCATTCCCTCATCTTCCCTTCCCATCAGGCTTTTACAGCACAAAAACCCACTTACAAAATCAAAACATCCCTCTTCATCCCACAGTTCTACTTGTGATTCTTCCCTTTCGTCGATTTGTTCAATGTTTTTAGCGATAAGGAAGAGTTCATCAGCAGGCAGTTCACATAGTGCTTTCCTGATCTCCCTCACCAGGTTTCTTCTCTCTTTTGCCATCGTACCGACCTCCGAACCACTGTTAGCGACAATCAAACAACAGCAAGGATTCCAGTCAGGGATCCACGGCAAGCTGGTCTTCGGATTCTTTCAGATGAGCTCCACTCCTCCAGCAGGTGGCGCTAATCCCGGACGAGCCCCCAAGAACTGTAGCGGGTACAGGACGTCTGCATCAGCTAACAGTTAAGCGTTCCCAGCAATCTGTGAAATGGTGGAATAAACACAGGACAATGATGTGCGTGTGATCATCTCTTGTATTGCTGGGTTATCACTCACTATTTTCCAAAATGCTCACATCAGTGCAACTGCAAACATCATAACATGCATTATGTACTATACATTGCCTCTTTATGTGAATGTTCACTGTTTCAGTCTCTTTACAAAGTATTTACAAAGCATTTCCATGAAGATCTGTCCATTAGCCAATCACTGTGTTACTCATTTGCATATTCATATTTTTAAAGTAAACTAAACATTAGAGGAACTGATATATGAACATATCTAAACATATTCACCTTCAGTATTCAATATTACAGAGCATACATCTCTTCCAATCGCGGATTAACATCGCGAATTCAGTTAATGCTTAAACATGTAAAACTTTACCAAAACAAATCAATCTAAAGCACTTGACATGCACAAACATGTATTCTACGAGATTCATACAGATTGACACCTTAAACAGTTGACTAACCTGTGAAATGGTGGAATAAACACAGGACAATGATGTGCGTGTGATCATCTCTTGTATTGCTGGGTTATAACCAGCAGCCCAGCAAATGCCTTGAAACACACCGCACTCCCACAGCGCCCTCTATTGGTCTAGTGGAACCACCATTCCCTTAATACATTTATACATGTAGAAATAATATTAGTGTCTTCAATTGTGAAGAACCAACAATTGGGGCATCACACTTACAATTTGTCTTTCTCATTTTTTTTTCATCTTTTATAATCTCCTTTCTAAAAAAGCCTACCACGTATATTAAATGTATTACAAATTTACATGTAATGCAGGGATTCCCAAACCTTTTTGTCAGGCAAACCTCTTTCGCCTAGTGTGTTTACTTGAAGTACCCCCTGAGAAGTTCTGGTAATAAATGAATAATTAGGTTAATAATTAAGTATTTACATCATTACAGCTCTCTGACGTTAATGGTCACATGACATGCATGGTCACATGATTGTTGTTATTTTAAAATTATTTATGTTACTTTTACATTTGTATGATTTATCAAGTTAAAAAGAACAGTATTAATTCAAAATATAAATATTTTCTAACAATGTAAATCTATGCTATCATTTTTTTATTAATTTAACACATGCTTGGTGAATAAAAGTATTATTTCTTTAAAAAAAAAAAAAGAATACAAATTTACTGACCCCAAACTTTTTAACTGTAGTGTCTATTTTAAATAAATACCATTCTTTTTTAACTTTTTATTCATCAAAGAATCCTGAAAAAAAACTATCACAGGTTCCAAAAATATTAAGCAACACAACTGTTTCCAGCACTGATAATAAATCAGTATATTAGATTAATTTCTGAAGGATCATGTGACACTGAATGCTGAAGTAATGATGCTGAAAAATTCAGCTTTGATCACAGAAATAAATGAGATTTTTAATGTATATTAGATTTTTTTTTTACATTGTAATAATATTTCACAATATAAGCTTTTTTCTGTATTTTTGATCAAATAAACGAAGCCTTGATGAGCATTAGAAACTTATTTAAAATATATATAAAAAATCTTACTGATCCCAAACTTTTAACCGGCAGTGTAGATCAAGTGTAAGTCTGATTATATTATCTAAAATGTGTATGTAATTGATTTTGTTACTAACTGCATTTTGTCATATACTTTTATACTCAGTAATGGTGTACAGTCTGTAAGTAATCTACCCAGCACTGCTAACAAAATATCAGTAACGATATTTGCTTGTCTTTAACATTTCCTTTGTTGGACATAGAAATTCATGTTTCCCAATGCCTTTTTGATAGAATGACTGTCTTCCTTCATCAACTACCCATCTGTATTCTTTTTTTAAAGTAATATTAAAGACTCAACTTTGCCTTCTGTTAAATGACATAGGCACCTTGCTGTGTGTTGTTTTGGTGAGTAATGTTTGCTAAGAGCATCATAAATGTAGGCCTGTTAAAGTACTTAAAACATTTTATTCAGTATTTATTGACAAATATGAATGAACAACTTGGAGAAAGCAGAATATTTTTAAATGCTTTGTCAGAGGAGATCTAGAGGCTGTATGTGATTTAGTTGCTCCTCATGGTGTCGGCAATCCATTGGCTGAACATGCACACCTTGAAAAAAAGAGAATTAATAAAAGTTATGTATACATCATATTAAACCAAACATATTATTTGGAACAATTATTAAACAACTATATTACCTTGGCATAAACACCAGGATGATTCTTCTCAGCACAGCCATAACCCCAGGACACAATACCATGCAGCTGACCATTGCAGACCACAGGACCACCAGAGTCACCCTGAAGAAGAGAAACATAACAACTGGTTATTATTTAAATAGTCTCAATTAATATTCATGCAACAATGCTATTTCTTGTTATCCTCTACCTGACAAGAGTCCTTTCCTCCCTCCAGGTATCCAGCGCAGAACATGGTATCGGTGATCATGCCAGGGTAGGAGTTGTTGCAGTCGCTGTCGGACAGGATGGGGATCTCCAGACACTGGAGCTTGTTGGAGTCAGCAGCTACAAAGAATTGAATGCAGTAGCAATGGATATGAAGTCAACCAAAGTGCTATGAACATGAAGTGTGAAGGAAATGACATCATGAATCCTGACACTTACTGGAGCTCATGGTGTTTCCCCAGCCAGTAACACTGCACTTGGTGCCAGCGGAGGCACAGCGACTAGGCAGAGCCACAGGCTGCACATACTGATTGAGGGAAGCGGGCTTGCTAAGCTTGATCAGCATGATGTCACTGTCTAGGTTCCAAGAGTTGTAGTTGGGGTGGCGGATGACCTTGTCAGAGGAGATGAACTGCTCAGATCCCTCATTAATTACAATGTTGTGCTCGCCCAAACGGACCTCAATACGTCTGAAAGACAAAGTCCAATACTGTTCACAACTGAAGAAACCAATGGGCCGATACATGAACTACTCTGTGAAGACATCACTTACGACTTGTAGCAGTGAGCAGCAGACACAACCCAGTTCTCGTTGACCAGAGAGCCACCGCAGAAGTGGTAGCCAGCGTTCAGAGACACCTGCCAGGGCTGGGAATAGGGTGTGCACTCATACCCACCAACAATCTTGTCATCATCCAGAGCAACTACACAAATGAGACAGTATTGTCAGTATATTGATGATTGATCATAATTGCTGTAAATCAGTAAATGGAGTCTCTACTCACAGGCAGCTCCAAGGAGCACCAGGAACACCAAAGACCTCATGGCTGCTGACTGAACCTGTTCGATGAAGGTCTTGCTCCTCACTCACAGTATTTATAGGACTGTCAACCTATTAATCATGCCTAAGTGGTCTGCCATTGACCAATCAGCTCCAAAAGACTTATCTGAAGTATACACTATCATTGTGTTTCCATGAAAAGATACAGTTATATCTTGATTACTTGAATGTTAGAAAAATGTATGTTAGGGCTGCATTTGCACTCTGATGTAATCCAGTTTACAGAAAATATATAGTAACAAGATATATAGTTTTATGCATATATTTTCAAAGGTAAAATGTTTATGTTATAAGTTCAAACCATAAAGTCAAAACCCAACAGTGAAAAGCCACCTGCAATACAGATTTGTTCAAATTCTGAGGAACAAATTAGAGAACAAAATTACATTTTCAAAACAAGTGTATAGATTCAACTTAATGTATATTTTTTCACACATTCGGGGAAATCCAGCAGTTGTGCTGCTGAATATGTACATTTTAGGCTTTGTGACCTTGACAAGAAGTTTCCAACATTAAACAGTAGTTTTCAACAGCTGTTCATCTTCTCACCAAGTTTTGGATCTATACGTGTCTATACATTCAATGTAAATTTGGGTGTGCCTATTTTTTTCTATTCAGTAATCGCATTTCTGAAAGCAGTACACAGTTTATAGTTACAGTATAAAAATATTTATCTCAAGTGGATGATGAATAATGACATGTTCATCTTTATCCCAGTCTTTTCAGTAATCTTGAGCCCAAATGGAGAAAAACTCATTTGAACTAAAGCTTTTAGAATTGTAAGGAAAAACAGTATGTCCAGCTCAAAACGCTGCCTTGGCAGAGCATATTTGCAAACTCATAGAAAATAACCAAAACAATCCAAAGTTTTTATTTAGCACAGCAGCTAGATTGACAATTCATCAGACTTCACCCAAGCTAAATATTCCCACTAATCAAATAGATAGCATCAGAAATACAATAACAAATGTAGAATCTACAGCGTCTTTTAATTTAGCTTCATTCAGACAAGAAGAGCTAAATAAACTTATCACTGCATCTAAACCAAAACATGTTTATTAGATCCTGTAGTTGTTGCCAATAGCAGAAGAACCACTTCTCAATATCATTTGTTATCTCTAGGCCACGTCCCAAAACCCATTAAGATGGCGGTTATTGAAAAGTTAATAATTTATTAAATCATACACATGTAAAATAATAGAAATCATTTTAAAATAACAACAATCAAAATAAATAATTTACTAAAAAATATATTTTTTAATTTGATTACCTGCATGTCATGTGACCATATTAACTAACATCAGAGAGCTGTAAACATGTAAATACTTAATTATTAACTAAATTATTAATTTATTACCATACAATGTCAGGGGGTACTTCAAGTAAATACATTAGGTGAAAGAGGTTTGGCTGACAAAATGGTTTGGGAATCCCTGCATTACAATTTGTGCATTTTAATATGTTTGAAAGACAAAAACCTTCTAAAGACACAGTTATACATGATTAAATAATGTGAAAATTAAAATAAATATGAATGTGTTCATCAGCTGATGCAATGTTTACATTTTGAGAAAAAACCTTTTGAAATGTTATTTATAAATCCAATGATGTGTAACCTCTCAATTTCTTTTGTAATTATAGTCACCTGACTAGTAGCTGCAACTGCTCTTTGTGTGAATGTTCACAAAACCTTTCTGAATGTAGTTATATGGTAAGCTATTTTAGAAAGGAAATTTTAAAAGATGTAAAAGAAGAATACTTCGAATTCATAAAAAATAATGTAATCAATAAAAAGTAACTTTAATCAGATTATGAGTATTTTAAAATGTAATATAATCTATTTTACATAATCCAGATTACATGTTACTGTTTGTTAGCATTTATAGAAATTGTCAGTTGTCTTCGTAAAACATATTCAACAATTCTGTAACTATAAAATATTTTTCATGAAAATATTTGCGAGGTTCATCTAAATAACAACTGAAGAAAGAAAAGCTGTCTTAATTGGAATTTAGCTTTAATGATTCCTCAAGTGTAATGTCACAAAGATCGCCTCCACAGCTCCCTCTTTCGGGCATCAGAGGGCTCCACCAGAGGAGTACTGACTATTTCGGACTCTCACTACATTTCCCATCAGCCCCGTACCTGGCACTGAACCTTCACACACACCTGACACTCGTTAACCTGGACTATTTAAGCAACTCCCACACAAGTATACCTCCCGAAGTCTTGTTTCCTCGGTGAACAACTCCAACCGTTTATTTCTGTTTCTCGTCTTTGACTCCTCGCTGCTTTCCCCTGGACTTGCCCTGAATCTGGTTTTGTGATTGTTTGATGTCTTTCCCTGGACTATAGCTCTGATTCTGATACTGTTATGGTTTGCTGTCTGCCCTGACTGTCTGTCTGTTTATTGTCAATGATTCTGTCTGCTCTGCTCCATTGTATCTGTGTGTTTGACCCTTGCCTCTGACAATCTCTGCTAAATGAATAAATGTAAAATAAATAAATGTTGTATATAATGTATAGGTTTATATTTAACGCAGGTCGATTTTACATTGAGATAGCCCAGAACATGTAAATAAACTGCAGTGATAATGGATATTTTACAAATAAAACCTTCATACGGTGGCCGAGAGAGGCCAACGCGCTGCAAACAAGAAAACACATGCAAACAGAAAAAATCGACAACAAATTAAGAAAATATCTTCATCAGTTTGACAACACGGGCGCTGCAAATCCTCGCAACGCAAACACAAATACGGAAACGCGCTGCAAATTCTCACAACACAACCAAACTCAGAAACGCGCTGCGAACACACGAAGGCGCTGCAAACTAACAAACGTGCTGCATATAGCAAGGTCCACAACGGAAATGTTTCAGGGGGACCTCAAAAAGTGACGAACTCATCTGGGACCTGATTATTTATATCACTATCACCTTTAAGTGATACTATATACTATCACTAAAAGGTGATAGTTCACCGATAACACCTCTACTCTGACCAACGGGATGCACTTTTTTCCAGGGGTTTCAGTACAGCGCAATCGATACTGCGTCACCAGGCAGGCATGGCCTATTTGAGAATTTGCATAGGTCACCGATCATGCGCAGTTAGGGAAAAGCCATTTGCTTCAGATACCTCCACTATTGCAGGGATTTCGTGCACTTCATATTCATATACAGTATCTTGAAATACCTGTCCACGTTCGCAGGGGTTTCGTGCACTTCATATTTATATTCATATACAGTATCTTGAAATACCTGTCCACGTTCGCAGGGGTTTCGTGCACTTCATATTTATATTCATATACAGTGTCTTGAAATACCTGTCCGCTATCACAGGGGTTTCGTGCCCTTCATATTTATATTCATATACAGTATCTTGAAATACCTGTACACGTTCGCAGGGGTTTCGTGCACTTCATATTTATCAGTGTCTTGAAATACCTGTCCACGGTCGCAGGGGTTTTGTGCCAGATACACTTAATATTTATATTCATATAGTGTCTTGAAATACCTGTCCACGATCGCAGGGGTTTCGTGCACTTCATATTTATATTTATATACTGTCTTGAAATACCTGTCCACGATCGCAGGGGTTTCGTGCACTTCATATTTATATTCATATACAGTGTCTTGAAATACCTGTCCGCTATCACAGGGGTTTCGTGCCCTTCATATTTATATTCACATACAGTATCATGAAACACCTGTCCAAGATCGCAGGGGTTTCATATTTATATTCATATACAGTATCATGAAATACCTTTCCACCATCGCAGGGGTTTCATATTTATATTCATATACAGTATCATGAAATACCTTTCCACCATCGCAGGGGTTTCATATTTATATTCATATACAGTATCATGAAATACCTTTCCACCATCGCAGGGGTTTCATATTTATATTCATATACAGTATCATGAAACACCTGTCCAAGATCGCAGGGGTTTCATATTTATATTCATATACAGTATCATGAAATACCTTTCCACCATCGCAGGGGTTTCATATTTATATTCATATACAGTATCATGAAATACCTTTCCACCATCGCAGGGGTTTCATATTTATATTCATATACAGTATCATGAAATACCTTTCCACCATCGCAGGGGTTTCATATTTATATTCATATACAGTATCATGAAATACCTTTCCACGATCGCAGGGGTTTCATATTTATATTCATATACAGTATCATGAAATACCTTTCCACCATCGCAGGGGTTTCATATTTATATTCATATACAGTATCATGAAATACCTTTCCACGATCGCAGGGGTTTCATATTTATATTCATATACAGTATCATGAAATACCTGTCCACAATCGCAGGGGTTTCGTGCCCTTCATATTTATATTCATATACAGTGTCTTGAAATACCTTTCGTACCCTTCATATTCATATACAGTATCATGAAATACCTTTCCACAATCGCAGGGGTTTCATATTTATATTCATATACAGTATCATGAAATACCTTTCCACCATCGCAGGGGTTTCATATTTATATTCATATACAGTATCATGAAATACCTTTCCACGATCGCAGGGGTTTCATATTTATATTCATATACAGTATCATGAAATACCTTTCCACGATCGCAGGGGTTTCATATTTATATTCATATACAGTATCATGAAACACCTGTCCAAGATCGCAGGGGTTTCATATTTATATTCATATACAGTATCATGAAATACCTTTCCACCATCGCAGGGGTTTCATATTTATATTCATATACAGTATCATGAAATACCTTTCCACCATCGCAGGGGTTTCATATTTATATTCATATACAGTATCATGAAATACCTTTCCACCATCGCAGGGGTTTCATATTTATATTCATATACAGTATCATGAAATACCTGTCCACAATCGCAGGGGTTTCGTGCCCTTCATATTTATATTCATATACAGTATCATGAAATACCTTTCCACCATCGCAGGGGTTTCATATTTATATTCATATACAGTATCATGAAATACCTTTCCACCATCGCAGGGGTTTCATATTTATATTCATATACAGTATCATGAAACACCTGTCCAAGATCGCAGGGGTTTCATATTTATATTCATATACAGTATCATGAAATACCTTTCCACCATCGCAGGGGTTTCATATTTATATTCATATACAGTATCATGAAATACCTTTCCACCATCGCAGGGGTTTCATATTTATATTCATATACAGTATCATGAAATACCTTTCCACGATCGCAGGGGTTTCATATTTATATTCATATACAGTATCATGAAATACCTTTCCACCATCGCAGGGGTTTCATATTTATATTCATATACAGTATCATGAAATACCTTTCCACGATCGCAGGGGTTTCATATTTATATTCATATACAGTATCATGAAATACCTGTCCACAATCGCAGGGGTTTCGTGCCCTTCATATTTATATTCATATACAGTGTCTTGAAATACCTTTCGTACCCTTCATATTCATATACAGTATCATGAAATACCTTTCCACAATCGCAGGGGTTTCATATTTATATTCATATACAGTATCATGAAATACCTTTCCACCATCGCAGGGGTTTCATATTTATATTCATATACAGTATCATGAAATACCTTTCCACGATCGCAGGGGTTTCATATTTATATTCATATACAGTATCATGAAATACCTTTCCACGATCGCAGGGGTTTCATATTTATATTCATATACAGTATCATGAAATACCTGTCCACAATCGCAGGGGTTTCGTGCCCTTCATATATTCATATACAGTGTCTTGAATAAACGTTACCTGTCCACGATACCGTTGTAAACCATGATTAATTTTCGTAAATAGACGCTACACGTTTTACATTTCTATAACGGCTGTTTATTTGTTTTCGAAAATCGTTTAAATGTAAGATTTTAAAACATAAAAATAACCTGTATGTCTGTGTTGTCCTTCATTATCCATCAGCGCTGATCCTAGGTTTTGAAATGCCCGCGCAAAAAAACTGACTTACTGCGCATGATCGGTGACCTCTCTTAATAATTTTTTTTTTTAGAAAGGGGCGTTTTCCCAATGCCCCCAGAGACGCCCATTTTACGTTGTGGTAATGAAACCCCTGGAATTTAGTGGCTGTGTCCAAATTCAGGGTCTGCATCCTCCTTAGGATCCTTCCTACCAGGTTGAAGGAGGAGGGGTTCTCCGAAGACCGCAAAACCTGGAAGTAGGTGTCAGTGAATTTGGACAGCCTACACTTCTTTCAGTTCCCTCCCTTCCCCGTTGCTCATATCCTGTCGCCTAGCAACCGTGACAGCGCTAAGCAAGAAGTAAGGTTATCTGTACTGCACAAAACAAAATAACTACTCTTTCATCCCTAAAAGCGTTAAAAACATCTTCAATCACTAACAAGAAATTAGCTGTGTGTAAGGGGATATTCACACAGGCAGTAAGAAAGAAGCTAGTTTACGAAAGTGATGTTTTTTAACATATATACACACAAATGTAAAAAAAAAAAGCTTAACGCTAAAACCAAAGGCCTAACTAGACAACCGCTGTAAAAAAATATTTTTTGAAACGCCAGTTTTTTTAAAACTTCCATCATTACTACCGCTTGCTTCGTCCGCCATTATTTGAAAATTCTGGA
>NC_133369.1:30257115-30304994 GCF_049309525.1 Garra rufa
AATGCTTGAGACAATAAAATCAATCAGACAACTGTATTAATAAATTCATAGCCATAGGTAACTGTCTATAGCTACAACTAATTTATTTACTTTTATATTTTATAAAAGTTCTATTTTGACCCTAGGTAGGTGTTTGTTTTGTTTTGTTTTTACTTCCATAATATTTGAGGGACACATATGGCCAGTAGTGGCCCTGTTCTGTTCAATCTACACACTTGGTTTAAAAATTTTATTTTGTGCTCTAGTTGTTTCTCAGAAAGCTGTACTGCAGGTGGATTTTCACTGTTGGGAGTTTTTGGCTTTATGTTTTAGGGAATGTATAACATAATTTGGGAAATGGATAACATAAACATTTTACCTTTGAGAATTTATGCATAAAATCTAGATATCTTATTACTATATTTTCTGAACACTAGGCAACATTAGAGTGCAAATGCAGCCCTAACATACAGTTTTCTAACATTCAAGTAATCAATATATAATTCTGTATCTTTTCATGGGAACACAGATTATATTTCACTGCTAAGAAGGTTTTGGATTCATGGTTTGGGAAATTTATGACAAACATTTTACACTTTGTCAGCATAAAAATGATACAATATTTTTTTTAACTAGGTGCTAATGCAATCCTACAATTCAGTTTTCTAACATTCAAGTTATCAAGGTATAACACTGTATCTCTTCATGGAAACACATTGATAGCGTATTACTTCAGATAAGTCTTTCGGAGCTGATTTGTCAATGGCAGACCACTTGGGCGTGGATTAATAGGCTGACAGTCCCATAAATAATGCAAGATCAAGACCTTCATCAAACAGGTTTAATCAGCAGCCATGAGGTCTTTGGTGTTCCTGGTGCTCCTTGGAGCCGCCTGTGAGTAGAAACTCCATTCACTGATTCACTGCAATTATGAATTTCACAATTTCATCAACTCATTTTACAGGCAAGTATAGTCAATATACTGACAATACTCTTCTCATTTGTGTAGTTGCTCTGGATGATGACAAGATTGTCGGTGGGTATGAGTGCACACCCCATTCCCAGCCCTGGCAGGTGTCTCTGAACTCTGGCTACCACTTCTGCGGTGGCTCTCTGGTCAACGAGAACTGGGTTGTGTCTGCTGCTCACTGCTACAAGTCGTAAGTGATGTCTTCACAGAGTAGTTTATGTATCGGCACATGGTTTTCTTCAGTTCTGAAGAGTATTGGACTTTGTCTTTCAGGCGTATTGAGGTCCGTTTGGGCGAGCACAACATTGTGGTCAATGAGGGATCCGAACAGTTCATAGATTCGGTAAAGGTCATCCGCAACCCCAACTATGACTCCTATACCCTTGACAGTGATGTCATGCTGATCAAGCTTAGCGCTCCCGCTTCCCTCAATGGGTATGTGCAGCCTGTGTCTCTGCCCAGTGGCTGTGCCTCCGCTGGCACCAAGTGCAGTGTTACTGGCTGGGGAAACACCATGAGCTCCAGTAAGTGTCAGGATTCATGATGTCATTTCCTTCACACTTCATCTTCATATCACTTCAGGTTGACTCCATATCCATTGCTGTTGTATTCAATTCTTTGTAGCCGCCGATTCCAACAAGCTCCAGTGTCTGGAGATCCCCATCCTGTCCGACAGCGACTGCAGAAACTCCTACCCTGGTATGATCACCGATACCATGTTCTGCGCTGGATACCTGGAGGGAGGAAAGGACTCTTGCCAGGTAGAGGATGACAAAAAAACAGCATCTTTGCATGAATATTAATTGAGACTATCTTAATAATAACCAGTTGTTATGTTTCTCTTCTTCAGGGTGACTCTGGTGGCCCTGTGGTCTGCAATGGTCAGCTGCACGGTATTGTGTCCTGGGGTTATGGCTGTGCTGAGAAGAATCATCCTGGTGTCTATTCCAAGGTAATATAGTTGTTGTGTAATAATTGTTACAAAACATGTTAGATTTGATATTATGTACTTACATGATTTTCTTCTTTTCTTCAAGGTGTGCATGTTCAGCCAATGGATCGCCGATACCATGAACAGCAACTAAAGCTGATATGAAATCACATACAGCCTCCAAATCTACAATCCACCAGTTTGTCTTTGTTTTGGAGAATAAAAACCTGTATGAAAATAAAAACATTTAAAAATATTCAGCTTTCTCCAAGTGCTTCATTCATATTTGTTAACAAACATTGTACTTTAATAAGCCTACATGTAAATAAATTGCTTACAATAGCAACACACAATAACACACAAAGTGCCTATATCATGTTAGAAATTTAGCAGAAGGCTAAAGGTACGAGTTGATTCTAATATTTTTATTAATAAACATCATAAATAATTTATTAATAAATATTATAATAGATACAAATTACATAGAAACACTTTCTCCTTTAAATAGACACTGTAAAAAATGAATTTCTAACAAAGTAAATGTTTAGGCTAAATTATGTGACTATTATTAGGCTACTGATGATTTTTAGTTATCAAAACTATTCCCCTGCTGGAGAAAAAAAAAACAGTTAAAACCAGCCTAGACTGGTTTGGCTGGTCTTAGCTGGTGATTTCCCAGCCTGACTAGCTAAGACCAGCCTGGAAAAGTGGACAAAACCCCTCTAAAACTTGACCAGCTAAAACCAGCCAACCGGTCTAGGCTGGTTTTAGCTAGTTTTTTCACCAGGGTCATGAAACTATTTACGAGGTGTAATGTTAATAACAAATAAATAAAGAAATGCAGTTAAAAACGTATATGTTTTGTTTACAAATACAATATATTATATAGTTTAAGTATCTGTGTGTGACTAAAATGAGTTGATAGTGGCCTACACACATAATTCACACGCTGACATCAGGGCCCTATCATTCACTAAGACCTTTTTTTACGTCCAGTTCCAGCCTACTTAAAGGTGCAATGTGTAATATTTGAGATGATCTCTAGACAAAGTTGCAATATAATATACATAACTATGTTTTCAGGGGTGTATAAAGACCTTACTTAATGAACCGTTATGTTTTTATTAACTTAGAATTATCAGTTTATATCTACATACAACGCGGGTCCCCTCACATGGAAGTCGCCGTTATGTTTCTACAGTAGCCCTAAACGGACAAACTGCTCTGCAGATCGCGTTTCATCACTGTTGTTCTTGTGAAAAAACACTGACAAAATAATGAACAAGTAACAGTAATATTTACCATAACATCGTTTTATTGACTAGTTAAGTAAATATAATTCCTTAATTTACGTTTTAAAAGAAATCTCATAGTTCGTTGCTGTCTAAAACGCGACATCTTAATCCTCTGTGGGATACCGTAGTTCTGTAAAGGGAGGGGTGAGCGGTGGAATGTTGCAATTCACAACTTCACCGCTAGATGCCGCAAAAATCTACACACTGCACCTTTAAGTAATTGTATCTAGCTTGATTACATTATAGGTTAAATCTAACTGGCTTCTCACAAAGGAGTTTGAGGAGAATGTTTACGGTTTAGAGCACCCATGTTAGAGCAGGCTAAACATTTTCTGAATAAATGACAGTAAAATTTAATTATCCAAGATGTAGTTCAAATATGATTAATAAGACTTTTTTTTATTATTTTGTTATTTAGGAGGTTAAAAAAAACTATTTATCAGTGTGATTTCATAACCGCTTTTGACAATACTTGTATGCGGAACCTTACTCAAGTCTTTTTCATTCAGGACTATTCAGACCGACGCACCATCACACATGCACTTCTCCTGTGCTGCTGTCACTTCAATGTATATCCTAATATTCTGAACGTCTTAAATGCGTCTGTTAAACTCCAGTGGATGTAATCGCTGAACACAAAAGTGCTCGTCTGAGTTTTGTTTATTTTTTTCCAATATCTTAAACGTTGTGTAACAGAGGGGTTTTATTTTCTGAAAGAGTGTCCTTCACCGCTTCTTGCAATGCGACTCACTCTGCAGGCGTTGATTTCTCATGGCCGGGTGGCCCGTCGGATAGGACTCGGACCTGAGTCCAGAATAAACATGCTTCGGAACATACTCACCGGTCTGGTTCGACACGAGAGAATAGAGACAACAAGAGCCCGAGCCGACGAGGTTCGCTTCTACGCTGAAAAGGCAAGTACAAAACACCTTGCTTTCTGGAAGTCCTCAACCAGGGACATTTTGACAAGTTAAAATCTTGAAAACATTTAACAGCGTCTGTTTCATTTAGAACTTTTGATTATACAAAAATAATAAGGTTAATGATAATTCTGATCCTCGAACTGTCTACCATGAGATATGCTACTCTCACTTTTCCTTTCCATTAGAATGAATGATGATTATAACTAAATATTCTTGCCATTTAAGACAACTAATATTGATACAAAGTGTTATTAAAAATACTGAGGTTACGTTAAAATTCCCTTACATAGTGAAATTAGGATAAATGTGATGTTTTAAAATTTTAGGAAAAAGCTGTTAGAAATGCAGTTACAGGGGTGATAGCGTTCCGGCACCACGCCGGATTTCCGGCATACTGTGGCTGCGGAAAAAAAAAAAAATCAGGTTCGCGGATATTGCTCTGTCATTTCTCTAAATCTGAGATGCGCAGGTCAGAGAGCAGCTTTAACGCTCAACGACTCAAACAAGTCACATTCTAGCCGATGAGCCAATCAGAAGTAGGGAAGGGGCGGGCCTTGTGTCTTTGTCAAATAGATTGATACTGGTTAAGGCAATGCTCCATGCGCGAAGGTGTTTTTAGCTCCCATACTGTACTAATGTGTGTCTCATACTGGCAACTCAAACCGTAAGTCATGGCTATGTTTATGAAGCCAGGGGAAGACATTAAGGATTTCGATAAAGGCATATTTACAGGGCTCGCAAAATCGCTAGCCCGACGTCCCGGAGCTATTGGGTTTTCCAGTCGGGCTACCAACATTATTTGACCGGCTGCCCGACGGGCTATCCTGAAGTAGAGGGCTCATGGGGTCCTTAAAACTCCTCAATTTAGTTGTATCAAATTTAAGGCCATAAAAAGTGGTAAATATTTTAAATAGTAAAAGAAGAGGATTAATTATTTTAAGAGGTCTTACAGTTGGGGACGGAAGACGAGAATCGCGATAGAGCTGGATTAAACTTTAAGAGGCAATGATTTCATTGAATAAATATGCTCACTGCACGTTTCAAAGTCAAAACGCGGCACTGTTGTCTTTATATGAATGTATCTGAAGGGAACCGACTGTCCTCAGAAACGTGTCGTTGGCATTTTCATTTCATGACTGATAAAACAGCGTTAATGCTGCTTTTGCTTTCAGCCATTCTTAGGGAAACCGTAATATTTCTGCGCTCCTAAAGCGCCCCCTCGTGACATAGAATTAATTTGCACGTCCAAATTTGTAGCTGTTTTTGGTCAGATTATTGCAAATCTCGACCAATGTTTTTTATGCAAACACAGAGTTGTAAATGTGAAAGAAGTTAATGTGCTTTCTAAAAATCTAAACAATTAGGACATTGTTTTAAATAAATGCTTGTTTGTACTTGATTTATTCATTTTAATGGGATAAATGCTGAAATGCCAATCTATAAGCTTTTTTTGTGAAAAACCTTTATCTGACTGAACTGAACCAACAAGTTATGTGTTAAAAGTGCGTCGCATACATCCCTCCACCCCATTCACCTCGGGGGCAAGGGAAAAAAAAGTTCAGGCTCAGGAATTTTTTCCACTATCAGGCCTGCAGTTATAAAGTTTAATTCTAGTGTGCTCTTTAAAAGTAGAATGCTTCTTTTTTCTGTTTTGAATATTTAAAGTTTGTGTTTTCTTTTTTTTAGTTGATTGATTATGCTAAAAAGGGAGATACTAATGAGAAGTCAATGAAAATGGCTGATTTCTGGCTCACGGTAAGTTTTCATTCCTGGTTCACACTTAAAGGTCCCATATTGTACACATTTCTGGAGGTTTATTTTAGTTGTTGATGTCCTTAAGAATATATATTTGCGGTATAAGTGCCAAAACAGGGTGTCCGCGGGGTCTTAAAGTCTTAAAAAGTCTAAAATTTAAAAATCAAAATTTTAGGCCTTAAAAAGTCTTAAATTTGCTGTTCTAGGTCTTAAATAATTTTACACAGGTCTTATTTTTCCGATGTCCATGTAACCTACCTCTAATTCTTATTTAAATTCTCTTTTTGTTGTTTCCGTGGTGTTGTAGTTCTTTATTTCACTATTCCAAATCTAATTTGCTGTATTTAAACTACAAATGAGACCAACATGCAATAGCCAATCAGCTTTCTGTTATTGGCGCGAGTCTCTCTCGGATTGTACCGCATAAGTAAAATGGATTTAACTTTTTAGCTATGGGGAAGTGCAAGTTTAGCGATACTACTTAGCTTGAAAAAACTGAATATAGGGTTCGGCTAATGCCAGTTGCTAACAACTGTAGATTTTTTTTTTCTCCCTCTGTGGAAGTTACTGCGTCTTCAGACAGAATCGCAGTAGCAGAATACAGGTCAAACTACCTTTTCCTGTATATAATGTTCTCAATAATAATAATAAATATAGGTCGAGCTAGCTGACCGCCAGCCTTCGAGATACTTTAAAAAGTTTTTTTTTTTTTTTTTTTTTACTTGCCCGACCGAACAAACCGCCTGATTAAAACTGAAGTGACAAAAACAACTAAACAACAAGCATCGAAAGGCAAGAAAGATTCATATAATACATTCAACGTAAAGAGAAATTGATAAATGGATAGTGTATTTCTGGTCTATTTGTGACGTACTTTAAAACAAATGAATGTAACAGCACTCTAAAGAAACACACTGAGGTAAAAATTTTAAATGTATAGTTTATTTATAACATGATATAGTTCAGTAATATACCAAGTGAGCTTTTTGCTGAAAATTCTCACAATTACAAACGTTACATTAATTTTAGCTCAATAAACAAGTAGTTAGTCAAGTAGTTACTTACATATTAGACAAAATATTTTCACTGTTTTGTTCTGTTTCACCAACAAAAATAGTTTCAAGCAAGGATCGCAGCAGAAGCATTCTCCTAGCAACGTTTTGCTATGATTCAGCGTTTTGCTCGAATCAGTTGAAATAACTCGCTCATGAAGTGACTTACCGCCACCTGCTGGTAGTTTAGTGTTTAAAAGTATGCCTCCACACCCAACATTTCTAATTTATATATTTATAAATCAATAAATGTATTTAAAACATTAATCTCACTTTTAATTTTATGTCATCTCACTGCTAACAGCCATTTAGAATTTATTGATAAATTCATAAAATAAATTTCAAAGGTAATGCATAGCCTACATTTCAAAAGTAAAAAAAAAGGCCTTTATAAAGGTAAATCAAATATGCAGATTTAAGATGTAAAAGCTAATAGAGCACTGATGAAAATATTGCTTCAGAATTTTTTTTTTTACATCAGATATTTCTTGTGGTACTTTTATGGGGATATTTTGTGTGGAATAGTGTTGTCAAAAGTCCCGGTACTTCGGTACCAAGTCGGTACTAAAAAAATTAAAACGTTACGGTACCAGGTTTTCTTAAGTACCGGTGGTACCGACTATCCGGTCAACCCGGTTCTTGATACGCTATACAAAAGGTGCGCTCTCACGCACTGCACAGTTGCGCTCTATTCAGCGGTGCTGCTGATGCCGCGGCTCTGACTCCACTTGTTGACAAAGAAGAGCCAGGCTTGCTCCAAATAGTTTGGATTTGCGGCTGAACAAGGCGAACATCATAGATCATCAAAAAACTATTTGCAAAAGATGTTGTCTAGGTTCTCTCGAAAGGAGGAAACATCAAACTTAAAACACCTCAAAGATCGACTCCGGAATCAAATGAAAGAGTTCAAGTAAGGTAAGTTTCATTTTAATTTCATATTTAGAGCATTATTGCATATTTTAATTTGAATGTCAGACTGAAATAAACATCACCGTTTGTGTAGTGAATCGTTAGCATAAGCGCGGCTAACGCTAATATGCTGGGCATTAGAATGAATTTGAACCAACGCTCCTATAACTTTTGTTAGAGTAAAAAAAATAAGGACATGATGTATTTACTATTTTTTATACAAATGACATGTGTATCCAAAATATATGTGTTAGAGAATGTACACATGTATGTGTCGTTAACAATGTTTATGTCCTTAATATGAGTCTGTCAGAAAACGTTCTAGGTTTATTCTTGACTGGATAAATATGAATGCAGTTTGGATTGAATAAAAGTACAATCAAATAAAACACGTTTTATCCCGTTTAGTTTGGTAATACTTTAAAATAAGATCAAATTCATGCATCATCTAACATAAACTTAAAGTAAGTTAAACATATTTTTACAACATTAATTCATGTTTGTGAATGTTATTAAATACAAAAAGACATGATCATGTTTGTTCATGTTTAACAGATTAATATGATTTTATGCATTAGTAAATGTTGAAATTAGCCTAACCTCATTAAGAATAATTGCCATGTAATGTTAACTACTGTTTATTGTTAGGCGATGTTATCTAACAAATGAAAATTGTAAAGTGTTTTTAATACTGCAGTTTTCATCTGTGATAGACACTTGTCTTAATATATGTAATCTTATCTTAATTTATTATAACAGCTGAGGTTAGTTTTTTACTGAAAATTCATATTTTGCTGGTGTCAATGATCTAATGTTGCATCTGGTCAGACTTAGGCCATGGCTTTACTTAAGTATATTATATTTCTTTTTACAGTTGCAGATTAAGGAAGATCATGAAAGACCCCAGCGAACTCTAAAACAGACAACAGTACAGATGTTTTTCAGCAACAGCAGCAGAAATATGACAAAAAGTTTTGGGTGAAGCTTGTTTACATTTTTTATGCCTGTAATTTATTTAGATGTTATTTCATTACTAAAATGTTTACAAATACTTTAACCTGTAAAAAACTTAACAAAATTTTACATTAGTATAAAGAATGGCACTGTTTTTTGTACATTTTATTTTTCTTATTAATAAAAAATAGTGTGTTGCTCAATTAATATGTTATTGTGTTTTGCTTTGGTACCGAAATTGGTACCGAGAACCGTGGATTTTCAATGGTATTGGTACCGAATACTGAAATTTTGGTACCGTGACAACACTAGTGTGGAATAGTATCTGCTGATATGAAAAGTTCACTGTATATCGTAGTAATAAATTTAATTTATGACAGCCATGAAATTGTGTTTACTTTTTACATTAAACACATTAAATATTACATGTATGCATGTAATATAATATCTATTTCCATTACATGCTTAGGTCTTAAATTTCATATAAGGTGGTATTAAAAAGGTCTTAAAAAGTCTTAAATTTCACTTGTTCATATCTGCAGAAACCCTGCAAAATCCATCTCAATATATTTTGACAGCTCCTTTTTTAGGAGCTCTGTCAAAAACAGGTCGATTTTGGCCCATCTAATTATTATTCATGAGCCTCTCTTCTGATTGGCCTGTTGTTTTCTGAGTGACGCACAGCCAGGCCAACCACAGTTAACTACAGTCATGTATGCTTTAGCCGAGCCAAAGAGTATAGAAGTACTTCTATACTCTTTGGCCGAGCCCAGAGCCATAGAGAGAGCCTAGATACATATAGGGGTCATTGTACAAAATTGGTATTTATATTTAAAAAAAAAAAAAAAAAAATCTTTAAAAAAAAAATTGTATGCACATTGTCTAATATCCAAGGTACACATTTTCAGTAATTGTGCAGTTAATTCTCGTATTGTATTTTTAGAAAGTTTTGGAATATTTGTCCTCTCCCCAAATTTGTCACTAACGAAACACAGTAATGTATAATTAAATTAGAAGTTATATTGACCTGTTAAGATTTTGCTTGCTTAATTACATTGTAAATGTTTTTTTGTTTTTTTTGTTTTTGCCATTTTTTTCCCCAGAGGTAAATCAATAATAATTAAATTTCTAACAATATTTAAAGTGTAAATTTTGAGATTTGTTGTATTTTGAATACATTTTTCTAAAATGTATTCAAAAAGGCAAAAAGTTGATCATACTGATTTCAAACTTAGGGATTCATTTGTTTGAACCATTGAACCAAACACTATCGTAACATCTTAGTTGACAATTCAGTACTTTACTTTTGACAAAACATCCATTGTTTCTGTAGTGACAGTAATGTTTTGGTACCACATCACATTACAGAATTTTAACTTGCATACTAAAACACTACTAATCATACTAAAATACAAAAATTTGCATAACTTTACTAAAATGTTGTTTATTTCCCCCAAATATCAGGATTATGTGTTCCCTGAAATTTGGGGGTTAGGGTTTGGGACAGCTACCTCCCAATTGAAAGTATTATGATGATTTTATATATATACAAAGCTTACTGATATTTTAAATATTATTGTGAGTTTCAATAAATAATCGAAGGGTCTTAGTAAACATCTAAGATTTGAATACTTCAATGCTTTTTAAATGTGTTGGTTGTAGGACAGCAGTTTGCACCAATTCTGTGGAATGTCCCATACATAAATGTGTATATGTGTGTGTGATTTATATATTTGTATTTCTCCTTTTAGGAAAAAGATTTGATCCCCAAACTCTTTAAAGTTCTGGCGGAAAGATTTGAGAATCAGAAGGGTGGATATACACGCATGGCTCGCATTCCTAACAGAGAGAATCTGGATCGTGCACATATGGCTGTCCTGGAGTATAAAGGCAACCCTTTCCCCCCGCTGTACCCCGTGAAACGTGTCAGTGAACTAAACTTGTTAAACCAACTTCTGAAAGCATACAGAGAAGAAAAAGCTCAAATGGTGTCTGAGAAAAAGGACTTATGATCTATAATCGCTGTATTTGTACATTGTATTTCATGTAATAAACCAGTATACATTTAACTAAAATCTCATTAAAATTTATTCTTAGTGCTGTGTACGGTCAGTTGATGCTCAACATGTTCATCACTTTTTAAATCAGTATATTACATTCAAAATTTTTAAGAGTGAATAAGATGTCCTGTTATTGGTCACAAACATAATTTTTTCACAGATTTAATTACCGTTTTGTCTCTACTACATTTCAAATGCTCCTACAGAATGGTCAAAGTGAATTTTTGAAAATATAAATATTCCATATTTCAGCTAAGGAGGCTGTTGTATGTCATCCTGGAAATATTACTAAATAATTAAAATAATTTTGTTAGTATGCTGCACAGCAGAACAATAAAACACAACAAATTTAACAAAAGCACTATCTGTTTAACTCCTTAAATTCAATTCTCTCTTTCTAAAAAATCTATATTAAAATGTGATCACTGAGTACTGGGATGAAACAAACCACACACACACACACACACAAATCTATGTATTAAGGATAAATTTGTTCATTTTTAGAAATACTCGCCTATATTTGGGTGCAACCCTCTGTTTTTATTTTATGCTTTTAAAGCCACATTCTGTAACTTTTTTTATTATTATCCAAAATCAAATATTGAGAATATACATAACTAATCAGTCGTACGTCTTTGAGTCATTATTTCACGTATACTTAAAGGAGTCTCAGCTAGTAGGTTATATGTAATTGGAGCTATCTCTTGTAGTATTGTATGCCTTTATGTAGAGGTATTTCATACTCTAAATGTGTTTCTTTACTTCACCCTGCTGACTCTTTCTGTGGTTAAATTTATTTTTCAACTAGCAAAAAAAATAAAATAATTAATAGTAAGGCTATATGTTATTTCAAAAAAGAAATTGTTATGAGCCATATTAGTTGGAGGAAGGTTTGGGTATCAATTAATAAAAATCTCATTACAAATAAAAATAAGGAAATTTAATTTCAGATACTGCACAAAAAAGCTCTTATTTAGAACATTTAAGTTGTGATTTTGCCAGGCATTTTGGTATTTTATTTATTTGTTATATTTTTATATATATAAAAGGGCATTCATGGCCTAATGGTCACAAAAAAGCTAAAAAGGCCTTTCTGTATTTTATTTGTTTTATTTTTATTTATTTAGTGGTTATATATACAGTCAGGTCCATATATATGTGGACACTGACACACTTCATAATTTCGGCTCTGTATGCCACTAGAATAGTTTTAAAATGATGCAATCAAGATGAAATTGAAGTGCAGACTTTAAGCTATAATTCAAGGGGTTGAACAAAAATATAACATAAAATTCTAAGGAATAACAACCATTTTTATACACAGACCCCCCATTTTCAGGGGCTCAAAAGTAATTGGACAAATAAATATAATCATAAATAAAATCTTCATTTTTAATATTTTGTTGAGAATCCTTTGCAGGCAATGACTGTCTTAAGTCTGGAACTCATGGACATCACCATAGACTGGGTTTCCTCCTTTGTGGTGCTTTGCCAGGCCTTTACTGCAGCTGACTTCAGTTGTTGTTGGTTTGTGGGTCTTTCTGCCTTTAGTTTTGTCTTCAGCAAGTGAAATGCATGCTCAATCAATTTGAAATCAGAAGATTGACTTGGCCATTGCAGAATATTCCACTTTTTTACCTTTAAAAACTCCTGGGTTGCTTTTGCTGTGTTTTAGGTCATCATCCATTTGTACTATGAAGAGCCGCCCAAACAACTTTGCTCCATTTAACTGAATCTGGGCAGACAGTATATCCCTATACACTTCAGAATTCTTCTGGCTGCTTCTGTCTTCTGTCACATCATCACCAGTAACCCAGTGCCACTGGAAGCCATGCATGCTCATGCCATTACACTGCTCCACAATCTTTCTTAGATGATGTTGTAGGCTTTGGATCATGAGCTGTTCCAAGCCTTCTCCATACTTTTTTCTTTCTGTCATTCTGGTACATGTTGATTTTAATTTCAGCAGTCCAAAAAATGCTTTTCCAGAAGTGGTCTGGCTTTTTTAAATGTTTTTTTTTTTTTTTTAAGTCTAATCTGGCCTTGTTTGCACCTTGTGGTAAACCCTCTCTATTTTGCTCTTGTGAAGTCTCTTGATTGTAGACTTTGACAGTGACACACCTACCTCCTGGAGAGTATTCTTCACTTGGCTGGATGTTGTAAAATGTTTTATTACCATGGAGAGGATCATCCAATCATTCACCATAATGTCGTCTTTTGTGAACATCCAGGCCTTTTTATGTTGCTGAGCTCACCAGTGTGTTCTTTTTCTTCTCGGAATTCACCAAACTGTTGATTTGGCCACTCCTAATGTTCCTGCTATCTCTCTGATGCATTTCTTTTGTTTTTGAAGCCTAACAATTGTCTGTTTTACTTGCATGCAGAGCTCCTTTGACTGCATGATGGGTCCAGAGCAACAGCTTCCAAATGCAAATGGCACACTTAGAATCAGCTCCAAACCTTTTACCTGGTTAATTGATGTAGAAAAAATGAAGGAATAGCCCACAACTGTCCATGAAACAGCTTTTGAGTCAACTGTCCAATTACTTATGGTTCCTTGAAAAAGGGGGGCGGTACATATTAAAGAGCTGTAATTCCTTAACCTTTCTACCAATTTGATGAGACTGCCCTAAAAATTAAAGCTCAGAGTGTGCACTTTAAGCCCATATTCATTGTATAACTGTAACTTGAATATGTTTTGGTCAACAGCTAAAATAATAAAAATTGTGTCAGTGTCCAAATATATATGGACCTGACTGTATATAGTATCTCACAAACGTGAGTATTTCAGCAACCATTTTAGTATATCTTCTCAAGGGACAATATTATAGAAATGAAATTTGGATATATTTTAGAGTAGTCAATGTGCAGCTTGTATAGCAGCATAGATTTACTGTCCTCTGAAAATAACTCAACATACACATACAGCCATTATTGTCAAAATAGCTGGCAACAAAAGTGAGTACACCCTAAGTGATAACAGCAGTGTGTTGTTTATGTGTCCTATTCATCATGTTTATGTTTCTGTCTGCTTGACAGGACCATACAAAATCATGTATTTTGTATTACAGCAGTTAAAATTAGGTGCTTTAAGTACAATTCTCTCATACTGACCACTGGATGTTCAATATGGCATTTCAAGAACTCTCTGAGGATTTGAGAATTAGAATTGTTGCTCTCCACAAAGATGGCCAAGGCTATTAGAGGTTCAGTAACACCTTGAAAATTAGTTACACTACAGTAGTCAGGGTCATACAGAGTTTTTCCAAGATGGGTTCCATTCGGAACAGGCCTTGCAAGGGTTGATCAACAAAGTTGAGCACTCGTTCTGTCATCAGGTGTAGAACCTGGCTTCAAAAAACAGACGCATGAGTGCTGCCAGCATTACTTTAAAGGCTGCAGAAGTAGAAGGTCAGCTTGTCAGTGCTCAGACCATACACCGCACACTGGTTTGCAACAAGCTGGTTTGCACAGGCGTCGTCCCAGAAGGAAGCCTCATCTGAAGGTGGCTCACAAGAAAGGCCGCAAACAGTTTGCTGAAGACAACCTGTCCAAGAGCATGAATTACTGTCGTGTCCTGTGGTCTGATGAGACTATAAGATAAACTTGTTTGGCTCAGATGGTGTCCAGCATGTGTGGCAATGCCCTGGTGAGGAGTACCAAGAAAATTGTGTCTTGCCTACAGTCAAGCATGGTGGTGGTAGAATCATGGTCTGGGGCTGCATGAGTGCTGCAGTTCATTGAGGGAAACATGGATTCCATTATGTACTGTACATTCTGAAGCAGAACATGATGCCTTACCTCCGGAAACTAGGCCGAACGGCAGTTTTCCAACATGATAACGACCCCAAACACACCACCAATATGACAACTGCCTTGCTGAGGAAGCTGAAGGTGAAGGTGATGGGGTGGCCAAGTATGTCTCCAGACCTGAACCCTATTAAGAACCTGTGGGGCATCTTCAAGCGTAAGGTGGAGAAGCACCATGTGTCTAACATCCAGCAGCTCCGTGAGGAGTGAAAGAGGATCCCAGCAACAACCTGTGCAGTTCCACGCCCAGGATGATTAAGGCAGTGCCAGATTACAATGGTGCTAACACAATATATTGACACTTTAGACAACTTCACTTAGGGTGTACTCACTTTTGTTGCATTTTTGCCAGCTATTTTGACAATAATGGCTGTGTGTTGAGTAATTTTCAGGGGACAATAACTCTATACTGCTATACAAGCTGCACATTAACTACTTTAAAATATATAAAAGTTTCATTTCTATTGTATTGTCCCTTGAGAAGATATACTAAAATGGTTGCTGAAATATGAGGGGTGTACTCACTTTTGTAACATACTGTATATACACATGCCATATAGCTTTTTTTAATATATTTTTTATATGCTGGTGGCATATAATTTGTAAATGGGTCAACCTTAATCAGATATAAAAATGAGTCGATATTGATTAGAAATATTGACAAATCTAGCATTCACATTGATAAATGACGGAATGTAAAAGTAATGTTTTTCAGCACAATGATTTGTTCAGCACTTGATTGTACTTAAGAGCTCTAGAAAAACTTTACTGTGAATTACTGTAGCTCCCACTACTGCATATCAAACTGCAAAATGAAACACACAAACAAGCCATAGTAGTAAAACAGACCATTTTAATTTGGCAAAAAGGGTATGCACTGCCAAGTCATTTGACACTATTAAAATGCATCCAGTATGAACAGTGCAACAGAAATGTGCTTAACTGAATCGTTCTGTGCTCCCCAATGTGATGTGCTAATATCTATCATACATTCAAAAAGTGTGCTCTCGATTCTCAGCTAGGTGTGCACACTCACTTAAGAGATGGAAAAATCATGGCGAGGCCTTTTCGATCCCCTTTTCTGGTGGCCTCCATTCAGTGTTTATTAAAGAAATGGCTTCAGGCCCAAGCACATCCGTTAATACAAAAAAATCAAACCACGGGAACTTAGATTTAATGATCCTTCAAGTACTGTATGGTTCTTCTCCTGATAATAAAAAATGAATATAAATATATCATTAATATGTACATAACTTATTGGATTATATTTAAAGCAGGTCAATTTCAGATGGAGATTATATAGGATATGTCAATACATAACATAAATATGACCCACAACTGGTTGTTTGTTTAAAAATAAAATACAGCGGTGATAATGGACATTTTACAGATAAAAACTTCTCATTTTACCTGTAGATCTGTCTTTCACTGTATTGCATTATGGTTGCATTTTCACGGGTCTCTGATGGTAATGAAATAAGTGTTTCAAAACAGTAAAGTGCTCCATGCAGTCAATACAAAGTGTTTCTGTAGGAGTTAGGCTATATTTTCATCAGACACTCAAGTAAACAAACCTTAAGCTAACCCCAGCGGATTGAACAAACTTACTTTCTACTCGCTGACAGGATAAAAGATCTCCATATCGGCTAAAGAGCGCTGTGAGTGTTATTAAATGTACAAATGTGTAACGAAGTTTGCAGAAATTGAATCTGAACTCAGAAGTGTTCAAAGAGTTTTTGAACTCTACATACCCCTGCACAAAATGGACAATACAGAAAGACTGAGATAAAGATGAACAAGTCATCAATCATCATCCGCTTGCGATAAATATTCTCTACATACTGTAACTATAAACTGTGTGTACTGCATACAAAATAAGACTGCTAGTTGTGAAAACTAGGCACACCCAAAATTACATTGAATATATCAGAATGTAGACAAAGCACAAACATGCATGGTTTACAAATACTGCCTAGATGTTCCACGGTTAACTTGCCATTGCAGTTTAACATCGGTTTGCAAAGTCTCTAGCTGTATTCAATGTGAATAAAAATATATAAACCCTAAATTATCTCAACTTTACAGACAAAATGTGTACATAAAATCCCAAAAACATTAAAAAATGGGGGAGATGAATACTTGGTTCTGTTGCATTAAAATGGCATGGAAATACAAATATTAACGGCACCACCTGAAATGAACGAAGCATTAAAAAATATGTCAAGAGCTCACTGTACTGTTACTGTACACATCGCTATCCTACTGTCACATTAAGCTTGAAATATCTATACTCTAGATTCGCCGTTGTCCCCTGTCACTATTGCACTACCTGTATATTACCTCTCTCCAGCGACTCTCCATCATCTCACTGAAATATTTATTGCTTCTTATTTTTTCGGAGCTGTGTGAGTAGGTTATGCCCCGCTCTCGCTTGACGTTCTGCAGCTTGCATTTCTCTTTACAAATTCAAAGATATGGATGTTTGGTAACTTTTTTGAAAATGGCTTTACTTTTTCACGCTTGCCTTAACCTAATCTATTAAAATATTGAACTCTTTTCCACTTCATAGATGTTTGAAAGGAGTTTCCACATGGCCCGTTCTTCTATGGCCTGCTCTAGGCATTGGAGCCCATCCCTGTGGCTCCTTGCATACTAAAATACTCAGTGAAGTGGGACGTTAATCTAGGTGGAGGGGGAGAGTGTGCGGAGCTGCGTGGTGGTATGGGAGGAGGAAGAGGGGAGAATGTAGTCGACAGGTCCGCCGTTGTGGTGATGATCTTGTGCTCGCTGTTCCTTGGCACTTCCTGGCCCTTCCGAGCCACCGCCTCGTCTATCGTCTTCACAGGGTCCTCAATAGAGAAACATGACATGGACTTTATGAAATAACACTATATGAAAGTACACGCTTAAAGGAGTAAACTAAAATTTACAGATAATGTACTCACCCCCTTGTCATCCAAAACGTTCATGTCTTTCTTTCTTCAGTCGTAAAGAAATTATGTTTTTTGAGTAAAACATTTTAGGATTTCTCTCCATATAATGGACTTCTATGGTGCCCCCAAGTTTGAACTTCCAAAATGCAGCTTCAAAGGGCTCTAAATGATCACAGCTGAGAAAAAAAAGGGTCTTATCTAGCGAAACGATGGGTTATTTTCAAAAAAAAAAAAAAAATTACAATTGATATACTTTTTAACCTCAAATGCTTATCTTGTCTAGTTCGGCAAGACGAGCGTTTTAGATTAAAAAGTACATAAATTGTAAATGTTTTTAGAAAATAACGCATCGTTTTGCTAGATAAGACCCTTCTTCCTCAGGTGGGATCATTTAGAGCCCTTTGAAGCCGCATTTAAACTGCATTTTGGAAGTTCAGACTCGGGGGGCACCATAGAAGTCCATTATATGGAGAGAAATCCTGAAATATTTTCCTCAAAAAACACAATTTCTTTACGACTGAAGAAAGAAAGACATGTACATCTTAAGATGACAAGGGGGTGAGTATATCATCTGTAAATTCTTGTTCTGAAGGTGAACTACTCCTTTTAAGGAAAAGCTCACCCAGAAATGAAAATTTGCTGAGAATTTACTCACCCTCAGGATAGAAAGGAACTGATTTGCCGAAATGTAACATTGCATCACTTTCTGACCAATGGATTCTTTGCAGTGAATGGGTGCCATTAGAATGAGAGACCAAACAGTTGATAAAAACATCACAATAATCCACTAGTAAAATCGTGTGAAAAGAACAGTTGCAGGTTTGTCATAAATCCATCATTAAAGCATTTTAACTTAACACCATTGCTTTACAATATTTTGAGAATAAAATCGAAATTACAAAAATAATATCGAAATATTTCAACCTTATTCTGAAAATGTACAACTTTAATCTTGTAATTTTAGATTTGTTTATTTTTTAGCTTTGAGGATAAAGTCAAAATTACTAGAATTAAATCGTAGCAATTCAAGTTATAGCCTGTGAATACAAATGGCCTGGATTGGGAGCGCTGGGAGAGGTTGCCAGGCCGCCGTAATTTATTTGAATATTATGTACGATTATTAGCAGAAATCATGTGTTTTACTCACAGAGACAGTATGCTTGGAAATAATATTTTCTCTTCTTCGATTGCATTCATTAGGCCTATTTGTAGTGTGCCAGCCACCCAATAATAGCAATAAGCTTTGTGCTTTAGGTACTTTTTTTTTAAAGATTTATTTTTTGGGCATTTTTGCCTTTGTGACAGGACAGATCAGAAATGACAGGAAGCGAAGTGAGAAAGAGATAAATGCGGGATCGGAAAAGGTCCTCGAGTCGGGATTTGAACATGGGACGCCCAGAACGCAATAGCGCTGTATGTCAGAGAGCTGCCCACAAGACTTTTAATATAAAACAAAGTCACAGCTTTTAAAATCTGTCAGCTTTATAGTGAAATACAAACAATGTTTCTTGCAATAATGTGTTTTTCACACTCTTTAATGTGGCGGGACAGATTGCTGTATTCATGTGGATCAATTATCTTTTTGATTACAATGAGACATTCGTTTCATTAAACAATACAGTTTTCTTTGTGAAAATTCCAAATCTTTCATTTCATTCTTTCATTCCTCACATGTATTTAATTAAAAACAATAAAATGTTCTTAAGGTTGAAGTGGACTCCAACTCGTTAACAAGTTATATTTCTGTTGTTTCTGAGGTGTATATGTGACTACTGTAGCTGTTTCATGGTATAATACAGTATAGATTGGAAATAATAATTACAATAATGTTGTGCTTTGTTGCTTTTAATATAACACAGCTCAGCTTACAAATTCTGTCAGATTTATCACAAAATACAAATTATGTGTTTTACTCTATATTTCAAGTTTATAGCATGATAAAAATGTGAAGGAACATCAGAAGAAATAAAAAAAACAGTATAGCCTAATTTAATTAAACAAATGTCTCATTGTAATTGGAAAGATGACTGATCTGTCATGCCACATTAAAGAGCGTCAAAAACACATTATTGTAAAATACGTATTGTTTGTAATTTGCTATAAAACTGACAGATTTTCAAGGTTGAGACTTCAGAATATCTCCTGGTGCTTTAAATTTTTATCTAATATATTTTCAAAATATTATAACTTTAATATCATAATTGCTACAAATTAATTGTCGTAATTTTGGCTTAATTCTCAAAATATTTTGACTTTATTCTTAAAACACATATTTTTACTATTCTCGCAATTTCGACTTTTTTATTGTTGTAATATTTCGACTTTATTGTCATAATATTTTGGCTTTATTCTCTTAATATTTTAACTTTATTTTCCTAATATTTCGATTTTATTCTTGTAATATTTTGACTTTATTCTCGTAATATTTCAACTTTATTCTCATAATATTTTGGCTTAATTATCGTAATAATTTGACTTTATTCTTGTGATACTATTGTGATTTTCCTATCAGCTGGTTAAACTCTCATTCTGACGGCACCCATTCACTGCAAAGGATCCATTGGTGAGTGATGTAAATTTCGATAGAAAATTTCTACAAATCAATAAACAAAGAAGTAAACTCATCTAAATCTTGGATGGCCTGAGGGTAAATGTTCAGCACATTTTCATTTTTGGGTGAACTACCCCTTTAAAATAAAGGTTCTTTATTGGCATTTATGTTTCATGAAGAACATTTAAGATCCATGGAACCCTCTCATTACATAGTTTTTTTTTTGTCTGAGACTTTATAGTGTAAAAAGTTTCTTCAGACTTTTAAAATGTCCAACACACTTGAAAAAAGTTCCCTATCAGTCGGTCTCTTCGACGTCTCGTCGAGACCGACGAATTGGGATATCGCCTGGATAGACCAATCTACTTCGTGTGTATACAAACGAGCCAATGAATATTGGCATGCATGATTGCAGCCAGCTGCGGCTGATCACAGCGTGAGCATATAATGCGCAGCAGGTGCAGGCATCATTAAGCTTTCGCTTCAGAGCTGGACCATTTCTGCAGTGGGACGAGTCAGAAGCACACCTTTTCTTCAAACCTCCTTTTCTTTTGTGTTGGCGGCACGGCGCTTCAGCGGCGTGGTCTTCCGTGTCGAGTGGAAGCACACAGCTGGTTTTCACCACCCACCTTCTGTGTTGCTGTGGCCATCTCCCCTGTGCGCCTCAGCACTAAAAGAGCAAATTCCTAAGAGAGTGAATTTCTAAAGGAGCTCCACGGGTGAGCGTCTTTGTAAAGACGAGGCAACATGCCTTTCTCCCCGTGCGTTTCTGGATGTGGCCGTTTCCTGGCGCCGGGTGATGGCCACGCACACTGCCTCACGTGTCTGAGCATTCAACACGCTGAGGCAGCGTTCGTGGATGAGTCATGTCCCCATTGTGGGAAGATGACCATCACGGAGTTGCGGACCAGACTCCGCTTCCTGCAAAGGGGCGGGGTTCCAGTCCCTCTGCCCAGATCGAGCGTTCCCCCAGGCAAACGCCGGGGGGGCGTTACCTCTGGAAGCAGGGGGCTGCCTGGTCTGACGGTGACGGTGAGGAATTCCGCGCCACTTCCATCGGCGGGGGTTCCTCCTTCCACCGACGCTCCGTCGCCACCGGAGCTTTCAAGAGAGCGGGTTGGACCTTCCTTAGGGGTACCACCCGTTACCTTCGGGGCTCCCCCCGACGAACAGATGTCGGTCGCGGCATCGGAGGGAGAGCCAGACTTCTCTGGGGAGGATGACGGCACACTGTCGTCCGCTGGGCGGTCAGTGGTGCCGGATACCGACCCGGAGATGATGGCTATGCTTGCCCGGGCCGCCGAGAGGGTAGGGCTTGAATGGAACCCTCCATCACGTCCCGATCCCTCCCGGCTGGATGATTGGTATCTCGGGGTGGCCCGCGCTGGTTCTCAGCGTCCCACCCCGGTGCCCTTCTTCCCGGAGGTGCATGAAGAGCTCACCCGAACGTGGACGGCACCTTTTACTGCCCGAAACCGCTCGAGTGGGACTTCCTCCCTCACCACCCTCGATGGCGGACCAGTGCGGGGCTATACGGGTGTCCCGCCGATGCAGCTGTGTCCTGGCGCCGCTTCCACCTGGCGGGGCAATAACCCGTCGCTCCCTTCCCGGGCCTGTAGGCACTCGTGGGCGCTGATCGGCAGTGCCTACTCGGCCTGTGGCGCCGCTGGTTCCGCCTTACAAGCTATGGCGTTGCTACAGGTTCATCAGGCTCAGGCACTGAAGGACCTGTACGAGGGTGGTCATGAACCAGAAGTTCTCTGTGAACTTCGTATCGGCACGGACCTCGCGCTACGTGCGACGAAGGTGACTGCGCGGTCTTTGGGTCGTGCCATGTCCACTATGGTGGTCCAGGAACGCCATCTCTGGCTGTGTCTGGCTGATATGAGGGACGCCACAGCAGCCTTCACAACGGCGCCGTGGAGCCGGTCGCAGGGCAGCCGCCGAGCCCGTCCAGGCCCCCACAAAGACCAGTGGCAAGCGCAAGAGCAAGAGGCCCTGAGACGGGCGACCCAGAGATGGAGGATGCTGCTCTTCGGGAGATGGTGAGCGCACCACTCCCTCCCCCTGAGGAGGGCCGGGCGGAGAATCTTTTGTTTATTTTTTCCCCAAATACTCGACAAAAGAGCAAATTTCTCTATCTCTGGGTCCCCACAGGGAACTGCGGGGAGCACGCGGGTCACCCCTGCGCCTCACTCGCCCTTCCCCCTTGCCAGCGAGCAACGATGGGCGGTTCGAGAGTGCGGCAAGACGGACTACTCACGCACCATCGGCTCACGCGCAGGTAAGCGTCTCACACACACAACACACAGACGCTCTGACCCCGCTTCGGACCGGCAACGAGATGCCCGGGCGGGGTCCCTGCGCCCCCTATCGCTACTCCCCCGCGGGTACGTCGGTGGTCCCCCTGGTGCCGCTTGTACACTACCTGGGAGCCTGGACAGAGCTTCCCAGCCCATCTTGCTGGCTCCTCCGGACCATCAGACTCGGCTATGCGATTCAGTTCGCCCGGCGCCCTCCCAAATTCAGAGGTGTTCACTTCACCTCAGTGAGGGCCGCAGATGCTCCCATCTTGCGTGCAGAAATCACAACCTTGCTGGCGAAGGAAGCGATACAGCCGGTCCCTCCAGCCGATATGAGGTCGGGCTTCTACAGCCCGTACTTCATAGTACCCAAGAAAAGCGGCAGGTTACGGCCAATCTTGGATCTGCGCGTTTTGAACCGGGCCCTTCACAGGCTACCGTTCAAGATGCTCACACAGAAACACATTTTCAGATGTGTCCGTCCCCAAGATTGGTTCGCAGCGATCGACCTGAAGGACGCGTACTTTCATGTCTCAATCCTTCCGCGCCACAGACCTTTTCTGCGGTTCGCGTTCGAAGGCGAGTCCTGCCCTTCGGGCTGTCCCTCTCCCCCCGTGTCTTCATGAATGTCGCGGAGGCGGCCCTTGTTCCCCTCAGAGAACAGGGCATTTGCATTCTCAACTACCTCGACGACTGGCTTATCCTGGCACAGTCTCAGAGTCAGTTATGCAAACACAGGGATCTGGTGCTCACACACCTCAGCCGGTTGGGCCTTCGGGTCAACTGGGAAAAGAGCAAACTCACTCCAACTCAGAGGATCTCTTTTCTCGGTATGGAACTGGACTCGGTCAGTCAGACAGCACACCTCACACAGGAACGTGCTCAGTCTGTGTTCAACTGCCTGAATACATTCAAGAGCAGGACGGCGGTCCCACTGAAACAGTTTCAGAGGCTCCTGGGGCATATGGCAACAGCAGCAGCAGTTACACCCCTAGGGCTGCTCCATATGAGACCGCTTCAACACTGGCTTCATGGCAGAGTCCCAAGGAGAGCGTGGCTACGCAGCTCTTACCGGGTTCAAATGACACCGGCCTGCCGCCAAACCTTCATCCCGTGGTCAGACCTCTCGTTCCTACGGGCAGGAGTACCCATGGAACAGGTCTCCAGGCATGCTGTGGTACACACGGATGCCTCTACCACCGGTTGGGGAGCCACGTACGACGGACAGGCAGTTTCAGGGGTTTGGACGGGCCCCCAGCTAACTTGGCACATCAACTGCCTCGAGTTGCTTACAGTACGTCTCGTCCTGCTCCGACTCAAGGGGCCCTTACGAGGCAAGCATGTGCTGGTCCGTACGGACAACATTGCGACCATTGCGTACGTCAACCGACAAGGTGGTCTACGCTCCCGTCGCATGTCGCAACTCGCCCGTCATCTCCTCCTGTGGAGTCAGAAGCATCTGAGGTCGCTTCGTGCCATTCACATTCCCGGGTTGCTCAACCATGCGGCCGACGAGCTCTCACGAGCTGCGCTTCCCGGAGAGTGGAGACTCCACCCCCAGTCGGTCCAGCTGATTTGGAGACGCTTCGGCGAGGCTCAGGGATCAGGGAGGACGAGGAGCAGGTCCTTCTGGTAGCCCCTTATTGGCCCACTCGGACCTGATTCCCCGAACTTATGCTCCTCGCGACAGCCCCTCCCTGGCAAGTTCCTCTGAGGAAGAATCTACTGACTCAGAGACGGGGCACCCTATGGCACCCGCATCCAGACCTCTGGAAACTACATGTCTGGTCCCTGGATGGGACGCGGAGGTTCTAAGTGACCTACCCCAAGGGGTAGTTGACACTATTACTTCGGCGCGAGCGCAGTCTACCAGACATGCCTACGCCCTAAAATGGAACCTATTCGTTGATTGGTGTTCCTCCCATGGTGAGGACCCCCGAAGATGCCCGATCAGAGCCGTGCTTTCCTTCTTGCAGCAAGGGTTGGAGCGTAGGCTGTCCCCCTCAACCCTTAAAGTTTATGTGGCTGCTATTTCCGCTAACCATGACCTCATAGAGGGAAGGTCGGTAGGGAAGCATGACCTGGTCACCAGGTTTCTTAGGGGCGCCAGAAGGCTAAATCCTACTAGGCCCCCCTCTGCACCCTCTTGGGACCTGTCTCTAGTGCTTACAGCACTACAGCAGGCTCCCTTTGAGCCTTTGCAGACAGTAGAGCTGAAGTTTCTTTCAATGAAAACTCTGCTCCTGCTTGCATTGGCCTCCATCAAGAGGGTTGGAGACCTGCACTCATTTTCGGTCGACGAATCGTGCCTAGAGTTTGGCCCGGCGGATTCCCAGGTAACACTGAGGCCCCGGCCTGGTTATGTGCCCAAGGTTCCCACTACTCCCTTCAGGGACCAAGTGGTGAGCCTGCAAGCGCTGCCCTCGGAGGGACCCAGCCCTGGCTTTGCTTTGTCCCGTACGAGCACTAAGATGCTACGTTGACCGGACGCAAAGCTTCAGGACCTCAGACCAGCTCTTTGTGTGTCATGGAGGCAGGCAGAAGGGGAATGCCATCTCCAAGCAGAGGATGGCCCACTGGATAGTGGATGCCATTACCCTGGCCTATCAGGTTCAGGGTGTGCCCTGCCCCCTCAGGCTGAGAGCACACTCAATTAGGAGTGTTGCATCCTCCTGGGCGTTGGCTCGTGGCGCCTCGCTAAATGACATTTGTAGAGCGGCGGGCTGGGCGTCCCCTAACACATTCACGAGGTTCTATAGCCTTCGTGTAGACACAGTCTCCTCCTGTGTTCTCACCTCAAACGGGTAGAGGCACAGAGAGGCCTTGGGTTGGCTTGCTATACTGCTCCAGAGTAACCTGAGAGTAGCTCTGTCGAGTTCCTCCGCTGAGCTTGACAGCCGACGTAGCGGAACGTCAGGCGTCAGGCCCTCACTCGATGAACCCTTCAGAACCGGTAGAGGGCTAGGCTCTACGTAGAGACTTAACTGCATCTCTTACGAATTTCCACATTGCGCCATAGAGGCTGTGTGTTTCCCTGGTAGATCTTCTACCAGTAAGTGAGGGTTCAATCACCTCCAATCTTCCATATAAACCTGAATTGAGTTATATGTGTATTGCTACAAACCTCCTATCGGAAGGACGTGAGCTCCGCATATCCCCAGTGCTCCAGCTTCACTGAAATGGGTGGTGCTATGTTATACAGTGACTGGCTCTCCTTGATGCGAGCCCCTGGCCAAGCCAGTAACGGGATCCAGGAGGCCCGCTCAGGACACTGGAAGGGGCAGCAGCCACGGCGCTTTGTTAGGGATCCCAATTCGTCGGTCTCGACGAGACTTCGAAGAGACCGACTGATAGGGAACGTCTCGGTTACGTATTGTAACCCTCGTTCCCTGAAGGAGGGAACGGAGACCTCTCGTCGCCGCGGCTCCTGTACCACCGCTGTACGGCCGGGCCTGTCCCAGCTCCTCAGCGAAATCTTAATGATGCATGCACCTGCTGCGCATTATATGCTCATGCTGTGATCAGCCGCAGCTGGCTGCAATCATGCATGCCAATATTCATTGGCTTGTTTGTATACACACGAAGTAGATTGGTCTATCCAGGCGATATCCCAATTCGTCGGTCTCGACGAGACGTCTCCGTTCCCTCCTTCAGGGAACGAGGGTTACAATACGTAACCAAGACGATTCTTTTAACCAAAAATGCTTCTTCAATGGCATCGCTGCAAAAAAAAAAAAAAAACTTCTGGAACCTTCATTTAAAAAGCTGCCCAGCCTGTTTGTAATATCACCACAATAAGTTAACTTATTTTCATATCAGTTTTTTTCATTCCCATATCCACCTTTTTCTTTAATGTGAAAGTAAGCCTTGCAGTTTTGTACAGCTAAAAATAGCTGGATTCATGTGAGACCGGTAGCCAGACACATTCCTTTTACAAATGGCCGTGCCCACTCGTACGGGAAGATGAAGATGGATACAACATCTAATACTCACTGAGTGGATGGAGAAGAGCTCTGTGAAGTTTGGCTGAGAGTCTCCCAGGTAGGAGCTATTCCCATAAGCATGATGAGGGAAGCTTTCCGCCCCCATGCTTTTCGGACTGGAGAGAAGGATTCCTATCTGTGATGTCCGCACATGGTAGGGAAAGTTCTTATTGGCTGCTGACGGACGCGTGATGGCCTAGAATGACAGGATTAGTCATATTATTAGCTTAAATAAATGAAGTAACAATAAGCAACAAAACAAATCATACCAAGAAGACGACATGGGCATAGAGATGGATGCCGAGTTGGATTCCGTTCACAATCTTTTCCCTGGCCCAGCGAGAGATGCCGAAGTTGGCAATGAGAGCCATGACTGGCACAGCAAAAAACCTGTGGGTGAAAAAGTACTGGATGAAAAGAGAAACAGCAGCTTCATACTGTCAATCTTCTTTACAGCTTTACAAAGGCTGTGGAGAGCTTTGAGTCAAAGTAGAGACAAACACTTTCAGTCTAGTCTCATGAAAAGACTAATGTGACTATATATACATTAAAAAAAAAAGTTTAAAAAGTGTTTTACTTTGAGTTCACATTTCCAATGCTTCAAACCCATGCCTTTGATATTAAGAGTGTTGCTCTCAGAAACCTTACCTTAAATATTTTAACTGGAAAAGTTGCCAAAGCTTAAATATTGTGTTTGCTCAGGCCGCTGTTTTTGAAAATTTGACTATTTTGTGTGATGAAAACCTAGTCTAAAATAAGTGTCATTTAGAGCATTACTAAAGGGATAGTTCTCCCAAAAATGAAAATTCTGACGCTAATTACTCACCTTCATGTCGTTCCAAACCTGTAAGACCACTAATGTCACATAGACTATTTTAACAATGTCTTTACTACCTTTCTGGGGCTTGAATGAACAAGGTAGTTTCGTTGCTGTCTATCCAGGGTAAGAAAGCTCTCAACTTTTAGCAAAAATATCTTAATTTGCGTTCTCAAGATGAACAAAGGTCTCACAGGTTTGAAACGACATTAGGGTGAGTAATTAATGACAATTTTATTTTATTTTTTTGGTGAACTATCCCTTTAAATTTAATATTATGCCAACTGAAATGGAAGTAAAAACCATAACATCAATATCCACTGGTGCCCTTTAAAGGGACAAAACCCTGCTGACTACCAGGAAAAAAAGATTTGTGAATTTAGTATTTTTCCGTGTCATTACATTGTTTAGAGCATAAAAAAATGATAACATTTTTAAAATATGATATCTTATTCATATGTTATGCTACGTCCTCTGTAGAGGACACCAGGACTTTAAAAAGTCCTGTTTTAAAAAAAATAAAAACACATGAATAAACATGAAAAGGCAAAAACTGTGGGATTCAATCACAAATCAATTGTTATTTTTTATACCAAAGTTTATAAAGATGATTCTCAACCATGTTATTAATGATATAATATTTTTATTTATGCAAAATGTGTGTAAAATGGCAATAAACAGGTTTCCATTATAAACAATATATCTATAAACAGTATCTAATTTGCATAGTAATGTGTTTTTGGGGCAACATATAATGAAAAAAATAGGTATAATAATGGGAATAATAAATGGCAAGATTTTCATAATTATATCTAATATTTCATAGCAATATATCAAATATTTCACAGCAATATTTAAATATAATTTCTTTCCATATTCATTTGTTGTAACTCCCAAAATGTGTAATAAACAAGTCCTGGTGTCCTCTACAGTGGACATGTATGAAATGTATGTCCTGTTTCAACAGAAAATCATATTTTGATTTGAGACCCCATAACATTTTCCTGAGATGTTGTTTCATGACAAACTATTTAAAAAATTAGTGAGATTTAAATGATCATTACAAAATATTATCATATTTCCAAACAGTAGTTAAATTTGATCACTAAATTAATGTCAGCCATTTTTAAAGGCCAAGGAAACAGAGTGGTCATGGTGAAACATTTGGTATCTCTGACAAGCCCTGAATGTGCTCTTTACAGGAAACTCCATAGCTGGTAGTCAGGAGGATATACTATATTATATACGTTGTTATGTTAATAGCAGAACTCACCACAGAGTGTACGCAGTGAAGAAGGGGATGTAGAAAGGTTGTTTTTCAGGGTAATGTTTGAGGGACACCAGCACAGCGTAGCTGAACCATACGTAGGCAAGCAGCTGCAGACCCATTAAACCGTACCCTGCAGGGCTGTCATAAGCATACAGCACCTCGCCTGGATCAAAGAACTACAAACACACACGCAGTGGGAGTGAGAACTGGGAAATCACCGCCCTTGGCAACCCATCTGTATGATTGATGGTTTTAAATCCGACCATGGCACAATCTGTTAGGCTGCATAAGTGGAAAGTGGCGGAACATTCCTCAAATCCAAACATCTAAAGCTGCATTAGAGCACAGGCTCACATTGACACAAGGTGCAACAGGAGCTCTTCAACGATACTGCAAGGGCTTATCTGGGTCATTCTCTCTACCTGTCTTTCTCTCTCTCTATCTGTCTGTCTATCTGCCGGGTTCCATTACACCACACTACAGCAGCACGACATGCTCATGCTGAGTAACTTCATCTCGCTGCCTTACATTATGTATAGAGTGGAGTAGCTCTCAGGTGCAGCATGAGAAACTGCAGTTGATAGTGCTTAAAGATGACGAGTCCTCAGACTTTAGTTACTTTTTTTTATTGATTAGATGATTACAATTCATCTTTTTTTAGTAAGTGTTTTATTTCAGTTGCTGCTATTTTAAAATGATTTCTTTTCATTTGACATTTTTATGATTTAATTATAAGCTTTTTATAAAATTTACAAATGCCCTGCAGTTCCTTCACAAACCCCAGTTTGATGTAATATTTTAATACACTTAGTGTTGTTAAGAAAGATTGGAATACATTTTCTTTCTCTTTATATTTTTATATCAATATGGTACATGATTATTATGTGATAAACAAGTTAGGTCACAAAGTTAATCACAAAGTAGTTTGATTATATTACCTAAAATGTGTAAATGTAATGGATGACGTTTCTAACTACAATTTTTGTCTTGGAATTTGGAATTAGTAACAGACTACAATTTGTAAGTAATCTACCCAGCACAGCGCATGTATGTAATATGGAAATTAATAGACATTTGAAGTCATTTCTGGTAATGAATAATCTTTTTTCCATCCTTTTTTCTATCTATGCTTTTTCTGCCATGGTTATCTACAGTATATTAATTGGCTGTAACTACAAAATGTATCTTGATAAGCCTCTATATTTTCACACTTAAAGCATTATTCGATATACACATAAAATGTATATTTACATATCAATATTTAAAAGTACTTTTTTCAATCAAATCACCATTTCAACTAAAGTATTCAAATTCTGATTATTAGAATTAGGGCTGCAAAACGATTAATCACATTCAAAATAAAAGTTTGTTTACTATATGTGTGAGTACTGTGCATATTTATTGTGTATATATAAATACTCTCACATACATGTATATATTAAGGGAAAATATGTTAGATTTATATATAAATTATTGATATTTATATATAATATAAATTATATACAAGTATAAATATATATACAGTCAAGCCCGAAATTATTCATACCCCTGGCAAATTCTGACTTAAAGTTACTTTTATTCAACCAGCAAGTTTTTTTTTTTTTTTGATTAGAAATGACACAGAAAATAATAAGATGATGTACAAGAGGCATCATTGTGGAAAAAATTATTAGTCATTTTTTTATTTACATTTGAACAAAAAGTGGCATGTCCAAAATTATTCATACCCTTCTCAATAATCAATAGAAAAGCCTTTATTGGCTATTACAGCAATCTAACGCTTCCTATAATTGCTGACCAGCTTTTTGCATGTCTCCACTGGTATTTTTGCCCATTTATCTTTAGCGACGAGCTCCAACTCTTTCAGGTTGGAGGGTCTCCTTGCCATCACCCTGATCTTTAGCTCCCTCCACAGATTCTCAATTAGATTTAAGTCACGACTCTGGTTGGGCCACTGCAAAGTGTTAATGTTTTTGTCTGCTAACCATTTTTTTTTTTTTTTTTTTACCATTTTTTCTATTTCTTTTGCTGTGTGTTTTGGGTCGTTGTCATGCTGAAATGTCCACTGGTGCACAAGGCCAGACTGCCTGTTGAGAATTTTGATGTATTGCTCCTTTTTCATGGTGCCGTTTACTGTGATTAGGTTCCCTGGTCCACCGGCTGAAAAACACCCCCAAAACATTAGGTTCCCACCACAATGTTTGACAGTGGGGATGGTGTTCTTGGGGTTGAAGGCTTCTCCTTTTTTTACGCCAAATGAAGGCTACATCATTGTGGCCGAACAAATAAATTTTTGTTTCATCTGACCATAAAACAGAAGACCAGAAGTCTTCTTTGTCCAAATGAGCATTTCAAAGGCCAAGCGGGTGTCCTCCTTGGTCTGCATGCGTGGAACCCAGCAGTGTGCAGTGTCCATTGGACTGTCTGCCTTAAGATCTTGCCACCAGCAGAGTCCAGATACATCAGGATGGCCTTGGTGGTGATCCTTGGATTATTTTTTTTACCTCTCTCACTATCCTCCTGGCCAGCACAGGTGTCACTTTTGACTTCCGACCACGTCCTCTGAGATTTTTCACAGTGCGGAATGTCTTGTATTTGTTAATAATAATTTGCACTGTAGCCACTGGAACTTCAAAACATTTAGATATGGTCTTATAGCCCTTTCCTGATTTGTGAGCAGCCACAATGCATAGCCGCAGGTCCTCAGTGAGCTCCTTTGTCTTAGTCATGACTGTCCACAAACCAACAGCAGAGAGCTTCTGTTTTTCACCTGTTGAGTTGATTAAAACAGCTGTTCCCAATGAATCAGGGTAATTAGGATGCTTTAGAACAGCTTGGACTATTTGGAATGGTATAGAACTTTGGATATCCCATAGACTGTGACAGTTTGCAAAGGGTATGAATAATTTTGGACATGCCACTTTTTGTTCAAATGTAAATAAAAGCTGAGAAATATTTTTTCCCACAATGATGCCTCTTGTACATCGTCTTATTATCTTTTTTGAGAAGTGATTGGGAGAAGTGTCATTTCTGGTCAAAAAAAAAAACTTTAAGTCTTTAACTTTAACTTTAATTTGCCAGGGATATGAATAATTTCGGGCTTGACTGTACATACAAATATTTTAAAAATATATATACATATATGTGTGTGTATTTATATATATATATTTACAGTTGCAATAGAAATTAATCAACCCCCTTGACATGAAAGACATTTTGTTCCAGATAATTTGTTTTTCTAAAAACAAATCTACAAAGGCATTAGTACACTATTAGATAAAGTATTTTAATACACATTTGAGTTATTCTGAGAACATAAATTGATAAATAATGGAAAAAAACAAACAAATTGGCTCTAAACGTTCATTTTCAAAATTATTCAACCCCCAAAAGTAAAATTTGGTGCAGAATCTTTTATTATTTAAAACCACCTATAAACGCTGTTTGAAAGTTTTTAGAAGCGTTGATCACCTCTCTACTGCAATCTTGGACCATTCCTCGGCTGAAAAAGCTTTTAGATCATGGATAATCTTTGGTTTTCACTTTGCCACTGCTTTCTTCAAATTCGACCAAATATTTTCAATGAGAATTAAATCTGGAGAGTGAACAGGCCACTCAAGAACATTCTGTGACTGATCCCTGAACCAAGCATAAGTAGATTTGGATGTTTACTTTGGGATGATTGTCCTGCAGGAAAGTCCATTGATCATCATCTTCGGTCTTTGCACCACAGGCATCACAATTCTTGGCAAAATGGCCTGATACTTCAAAGAATCCATGGTTTCCTTCATATGCTCATGTTTTCCACTTCATGCTACAGTAAAACAACCCCATAATTGGATCAGCCCACCTCCATGTTTGATCATGGAGCAGGAGGAGTTCTTCTGCTCATTAGTTTTCCCTTTTTTGCACCAGACATACCGCTAATCTATATGTTCAAAAAGTTCTAGTTTGGCCACATCACTCCATTAAACATTCTTCCAGAACTCCACAGGTCTATCCAAATTAATTTTAGCATATTCAAGCTGACCTTTTTGTTCTTCTTGATCAAGAATGGTATTCGCCAAGATGCCCCAACATGAAGGCGATGCCTGTCTTATGTTCATCTTCTACTCTGGAATTAAATATTTTTCCTCCTTTCGTCTGGTCATCTCGCAAGTCTTTGGCTGTACATTGCAGGTTTTTCTCAGTTGCTCTGATAGAACATTTTATGAAATTGTGCATTTTTGGTTCAACACCCTCAAAGGTTTTCTGGTACAAAACACTTTAAACTAAGGAATAAGGCTTTTAATGTCTTAGAAATCTTCACGTAGCCTTAGACTTTCTAATACAATAAAACTATTTCTTCTCTATAGCTTTTGTGAAAGCTCTGTTGACTTTACCATATTTGCTACTGAACTTCAGCACATGCATGGGATAAATGTATAGATGTGTAACATCTCAAGCTGATTCAGTTTTTTAATAGTTTATAAAGCCTTTGTGTTGTGTTTTAGGATAATTTTGTTCCCTACCACAAAAATAAATGACTTAAAATGGCAATGTTGAATAGGGGTTGAATAATTCTGACATAGCTGTGTTATTAAAAACTCCTATTACTCAAACACATTACATTATATATTGACATTGTCACTTTTAATATGCCAGTAAACTGTAGTAGATGCATTTTTTATAAAGTCCTGAAACTTCAGACAAGCTTTTATTTGTAAAGTACTGCAATCTCTGGGGGGTTGAATAATTTTGATTGCAACTGTATAATAAATATGCACAGTAAACACATATAGTATGTAAACATAAACTTTTATTCTGAATGCGATTGATGGCGATTCACTGTTTTGCAGCCCTAATTTGAATATGAATTTATGATTTAAAAACTAAATTACAATAAAACAATTTTTTCTACACTTTTTTCAATTATAGAACAAAAGGATAAATTATGTTGTGTTAATGCTACTTACAGTGTATATTGCCAGCAAAACCATAAGAAATACACAAAGTTTTGGGTCGGTAAGATTTTTAAAATATTTTTGAAATAATGCTCAGTTATTTAAACAAAAATAAAGTTAAACATTTTTTATTATTACAACTTTTTTCTTTTTTTTAAATATTTTAAAATGTAATTAATTTCTGTGATGACAAAACTGAATTTTAAGCAGCCATTACTCCAGTTATCAGTGTCAAATGAAACTTCAGAAATCAATCTAATATGCTGATTTGGTGCAAACAGTTGCTTAAATTTTTTTTGTTGAAAACTGCAATACATTTATTTCGGGATTCTTTGATGAATACACCCTTACAGAAAACTATTAATTTCTTTCAAAAATAAAAAAAATCTTATTGACCCTTAACTTTTTAATGGTAGTGTATATTATGAATATTCAGCTTATTATAAAAGAAAAAGAAAAGAAAAAGGCAGTTAGATCTTACCTCGGCTTCATATATAAAGAGGATGATATAGGTAATGGTGTAGACTGTCATATAAATGGATAGTTTCACAGAGCCACTGTGACTTATTCTTGCTCTAAAAATAAAAAAACAGAAACATTATCACTACCATATGTCATCTTCTTCGAAAATATGGCTGAAAAGACATTTGTCAGATGTAGAATCACCCGCTAAAGAACATCAGCATCAAAAGTAAGCTCATCCTTGAATTCAGTACTCGAATTTGGCTACAGATTTGTCTTGACATCTGGGTCACATTAGCATGATTAGCCTTCTAAGTCATTACCCAGATTATGTGACAAGTAAGGCCTCCTACCTGGTGACTGTGAATCCCTTCCCCAGGAGAATCAGCATGAGCAAAAAAATCAGGAAGCTCACAGAAAAGAGTAATTTCCCTGGTGAGAGGAAGAGAGCCACAGAGAATTATACAGGTGACCACAAGTAGGTTACAAATCAGGTCAGCATTTAAGAATGAATCCAGTCACAAGCACACAAATGTGTAATGTTAAAACAGAGTATGCTTAGATACTGTATTGTATATATAGAATATAGAATAGAATATTAGATGTGTACATTGACATTAAATGTTAGATAAATCATTTATTTATATTTACAGTGCTTTGCAAAAGTATTCAACATTTTTTTGAATGCTTTAAATTTTTTTTTTTTTACATCAATCTACACTCCATACAGCATAATGTATGAAACCAGATTGATGTGGGGGAAAAAGTCGTTTAAAGCAGTTTAACATGAGACTGCAACATAAAACATGAACAAATTATGGGGTATGAATACTTTTGCAAGGCACTGTATGTATACCCAATCAGGGTTTATTCTGCAGTAATGAGCATCTGACTATATATTATTCTTTACATACAGTGTTTTTCTTACCTAATATCTTGAGGCTGCCGTTCCCAACGCCATCTCTGGCATAAAGGCCCCAGTAAATGCAAAAGAAGAGCAGGCTTAAGACTGAAAGAAAAGAAATCAGTAAGTAAAGGAAAGGATGCCAGAGATAAGAGAAATGAGATAGATAAGTCACAGCAGCAGCCGTGAGAGCACAGAGGAAGAAGTTAAATGTGGGGAGGAGATAAGGATGAAAGAAAGAAGGCATGACACAAGAAATATTGTTATGCATCCAGCGTCGTAAAGCCTAGTATCATAAAAAGCGTGTGCTTGTATTTATCTATATGAGTGTTGCAGTGGCCTTTCTCACCCTCCACTCCAGCCGCAGTCATAAACATCTTATAGGTCGTATGGAGCAACTGTCTTCCCTTTAAATTATCTTTAAAAAAAATCACACAGAAGGAGAGATATTTAGGGGAAATTATTTACTAATGCAGGGAGAATCACGAATCAGAGTATCTGTAGGTCTGTTTATCTGGGGGAGATGGCTAAAAATATCCTTTAATTTAACACTGAATAATAAGACGTGCAAATTATGCACTGAGACCAACAAATCTAAGGTCTTTTATAGCCCCAGGACATGGAAACTCACAAGAAAAATAACAAGACAGTGTAAACACAGTGGCGAATATAACCAAGAATGTGATGTCTGTCTCCAGGATGCCTGAAACACATAAACAGAACAAAACAGGAACAGTATTTAGTCACAGTGTAAGCATGGTAGACGTCTTGAAGAAATGGTTCAACCAAACATTATCATCAAATACTCTCATTCCAAACACATACTGTACAACTTTCTTTTCTATACAGCATGACTTTCCATTAATGGAAATTCTGTCATTAATTACTCACCCTCATGTTGTTCGTCATGTTGACGTATTTCATCAAAAATATCTTAATTTGTGTTCCAAAGATGAAAGAAAGTCTTAAGGGTTTGGAACAATTTAATGGTGAGTAATTAATGACAGAATTTTCATTTTTTCATTAAACTATCCCTGTAAGGAATTTGAAAAACTGCCACCAGGAAGATGCTACAGGGCACATACAGCAATTACAAATATTTTGATCTTCTATTGTTAGTTGGTTTATTGAATAACTGTTGATACTAGGTTTTTTCTTTCTCTTTTGTGTACATTTAATTATGACACACAAAGACATGATCATGCTGGATGTTATGCCTAATCAGCATATACTGCCATCAAAGGAATAAATTACATTTTAAAATATACCAGGGTTCACGCACTTTAAGGCATTTAAGCACATATGAAAAAACACATTATTTAGCAAGCCTGTAACCACCTAAATCAATGATTTAAAAAAGCATTTTTGGCAAATGCAGGTAATTTACCATAGAAATAGTATGTTTTTTAACATTTATGACTGTTAAAGCGCCAGCTGTAGTCCGATCTCCTTAAAACTTTGCATACTTGTTTAGAATCACCTGTTGCATGTGCTCACCAGGTTTCATGAAGTTTTGAGTTTTCCTTTAGGCTTCATGAGATTTTGGTTAAATTGAAACAGGCCCCTGTTCTAAATGACACCGTTATAGCTTCCCAAAGGGTAAATTTGACCATTTCCAGAAAATTGCACTGCAGTGTTTTTTTTTTTTTTTCAGATTAAGCAAAAAAAAAAAACCTAGGACTAGTTTGCAAAAGTAGGTTTTTTAAACCTTTTTAATCATTTAATAAACAATTTGATTGACAACAGTGGTTCTAGATTCAAAGTTGTCTGGAATGAGGAGTTCTATCATATGATATAATTATTGTGTGTATGTGAGAAAAAACGCTACAGTCGTTTACCCCCTTGAAAAATGTGATATTGCCCCCTTGCCCCCTTTTTTTTAGATATGCAAATGTCCTTAATGTCACTTTGGACCAAGACCATGCACAGCAATTTTCATGTTGATAGGACAAATAGTTGCATAGGTATAATCATTATTATGTTTTTTTCCTCTTATAGCGCCACCAAGCCCCACAATATTTGTCCTGTGAGCTCAGATTGAGCTCTTACATAAGTATTCTGAGTTTGTAAAATATCTCATTCCATTCAGGACTTATAGGCATTTTACTAAAAGTGGAATGTTTTGGTGTCCCTTTGCAACATTGCGTCCAAAGTTCAACTTTTCTTGATAGTTATTGATATTCCCTCTATGGAGAATCTTTTTGCACTGGTTTGGTCTGAAAACTTTACCAGGCTCATGATCAAATCTGAGACGTGTTTTGTCCAGCGTGAGCCAAGGATTCTGACGACTAGAGCAATTTCATACCTTTGATCGCTGTAGCGCTCCCGTCAGGCCTACCTAGTTTCAAGTCTCTACGACTTACGGTTTGATTTGCACGATCAGTTTTACATGGAGATTGTTGATCCTTGGCTATTCTAACAATTACAATAAGGTTTCAGCGCTAAAACCCCTGAATATATTAAACATTTTATTTGAAATTGTAATAATATTTCAAAACATTACAGTTTTTACTGTATTTTTAGTCAAATAAATGTATTCTTAGTGAGCATTTGAGACTTCTTTCGAAAAAAATTAACTGCATTGTATTATACTGTATTGTCCCCACACTTTTTAAGTTTAGAAATGGATATATTTTGCCATGCTTTCACATAATACCAAATAAATTCCTCCCACTTTCAGTCATGTCTCACCAAATTCATCTGCAGAGAAATGCTGGGTCCAGAAAGACTGTCCATTAGTTAATGTCATTTCATATTCCAGCTGCAGCCCATCTCCCTGTGTTGCATGGTGAAAGAGAAAAAGAGGGAATTTAGAGGGGTGAAAAGCAGGAGGTGTAAAACAGAGAGGGGAAAGTGAGTGGGGAGCTTCAGAGACCATACAAACACTGTGAGTGCACAAACAGATCTTTGGGCTATAAAAGACTTCAAAGCAGCACAGTTTCTAGCTGTTCAGAGGATTTCGGCCCGGCTTAATAAAAGAGAAACACTTTGATTTCACTTGGCAGGAAAAACCCATTCCCTCTCCCGCAGTCCAAAAAGGTGAGGTGCATGAAGCATGCCCTATCACCAAATCAATGTGGCCAGATATGGAGAGGCTAGAGAGAGCGGGACAAATATATAGAGCTGGAGAGGGACACAGAAAAGACTGTTAGATACAAACAGAATGAGCATGAAAGGCTGAAGTGAATAATCAAACTGTAACAGAAGGTACTAGATACAGAGATATAAGACTGGCCTTTGAGAAAAAAAGTATAAGAGAGAGAAGAAGAGAAATTGGCAGCAGACGTAGAAAGGCTCCCTTAGGGAATATGCTCAGAGATGGTGCTTTACTTCAGTCCAACAGGATTTAGAATTGCGTCCATCAGTCTGCCTCCATCCATGAAACAACCCCTTACATTTTGCCCCCATTTATCCGGATAAAATCCTTTCATGTCGTGTACCTCTCCAACACTACATGTGAATCACTTCAAGCAACTACAACTAAAATCACTCACTGCCTCCTAAAGAGGGTCCAATTCAGAACTGAGCCTCTTCATCTTTCAAAAAAAAAAAAAAAATCCCTTTAATCACATTTTTTACATTCAGGTCAATTAATCACTTGCCTTGTTTCCTACATGCCATGTATGCAAACTTGAGTGTAGTTGGTTTGTATAGTAATACATATTGTGGATGTACCATATTCTGGATGTAGCAAGTATTTTAGTATCCTGGTCATATAAACCATTATCTGTATATCTATCCTTATCTGCTGCAATGTCAAAATGATCTGTTTCTGTATCTGTATTCGGATAGAACTGAATGTGGGTGATCTTCAATCAGAAGTATGTCAAAACTTACAGGATTAGTTCACTTCCAGAACAAAATTTTACAGATAATGTACTCATTCCCTTGTCATCCAAGACTGTCATGTCTTTCTTTCTTCAGTCGTAAAGAAATTATGTTTTTTGAGGAAAACATTTCAGGATTTCTCTTCATATAGTGGATATGTATGGTGCCCCCAAGTTTGAACTTCCAAAATGCAGCTTAAACACAGCTTCAAAGGGCTCTAAACGATCCCAGCCGAGAAAGAAGGGTCCATCGAAACCATCAGTTTTTTTTTTCCGAAACAAATTGACAATTTATATACTTTTTAACCTCAAATGCTCGTCTTGTCCCATCTCTGCGATGTGCATGCTTAGTTTGTGTAATCCGGGTCAATACAGTTAGGATATGTCGAAAAACTCCCATCTCGTTTTTGTCTTTAACTTCAAAATCGCCCTACAGCGCTGTTTTAACTTTTTTTTGTAAAGGCGTTTGATCTTTGCAGCTGTACTTCTGCAGCGTTGTAGGGCGATTTGGTTGTGGAAGAAAACGAGATGGGAGTTTTTCGACATACCTTAACTGTATTGACCCGGATCACACAGACTGTGCAACGCAGAGACGAGACAAGATGAGCATTTGAGGTTAAAAAGTATATAAATTGTCAAGAAAGAAAGACATGAACATCTTGGATGACAAGGGGGTGAGTACATTATTTGTACATTTTTGTTCTGAAAGTGAACTAATCCTTTAATAAAAAGAAAATTTTGAATGCAATTCTGTTCCATCCTTTCCATTTAGCAAAAATACAGTTCATAATATTATTTTACCGTTTTTTATTATTATTTTGAATTAGCTTTTATTTTTAGATTTTCTGTTTTTGTTTTAATTTTAGTTAAAAACATTTTTGTGTGTGCATTTATCAGTAGTTTTTTTTTTTTAAGATTTATTTTTGTAATTTTTGCCTTTTATTGAAAGGACAGTAGTGAGACAGGAAATGAAGTGGAAGAGAGAGGAGGGACGGGATTGGGAAAGGTCCACGAGCCGGGACTCGAACACAGGGATGACCGAAGCGCAACGGCGCTACATGTTGACGCACTGCCCACGAGGCTATCGGCGCCAACATCAGTAGTTTTTCTATTTCTATATATCCTAAATTTTTAATTCTGTTTAGTTTAGTAATTTAGTAATTTTTAGTTTCAGTAATAGTCAACATTTCTTATTTTCATTTAAGCTTTTCATCTAATATTTTTATTTCACTTTATTCCAGCTTTATTTCAGTCATCGAAAGCCGTTTTAACAACAAGATTTAAACAACAATAGCCTCTTTCACACAGTAATCCCAGTAAATTGCTGTAAAATTACCAGTACGACTTTACCAGTAAATTCACAAATATGCTGTTCACACAAGCAACAGCATTCTGTCTTTTTACCAAACAGCCGGTAAATTCTCTGATGTCAGTCATCAGAAATAATCTTTAAAAGCTGTGCCGTTGTGTTTATTTGCCTGCATGAGTAGTAACGCTTTAGTTTCGCTATCTGTCCAATTTAACAACATTTTTGAAGTCTGAGTGATGGGCATAAAAGGGGATGATCACAGAACGCTTTTTGCTCTTATAGACACAAGACATGCACAATAGCATCCAACTGTAGAGCTGCAGTGATGATAAATTAAAAAGAAAACTGGGTCTCAAATGAGTCATGTTGAAAAAGGTGTAGATCTAACGCATGTTTACATATAAAAACTAATAAAAAACAACCTGGTCTCATGAAGAAAACGTAACTGTGGGAACTTTCTGGCAAGATGCAAAATACCTACCAATAAGTAAATATCACTGAAGTTTACAACAAACATGTCCACTGAGTGAAGCTAAAAGAGTTTTTTTTTTCCCCGGAACAGATGAACGTACGTATGGTATGTTTTATGGTAAAGGCTATATGGTATATAGATGTGACTACTGGGCATGCGTACATTAATGTAGCACAATTGTTGTCACACTGTACAACAATAATTGCTTTTTTTGTATTTTTGTAAGGTGGGAGTTTTAGTGTTGGGGTATGTGTAGACGTCAATAAAACACAATCTAATAGGTAGAAAATTTTACTTATTGTTAGTTTCCGGCCACAGCTGTATCAACCACGTTTTATGTGACGTTGGTTTTATACCTGTCACCGCAGTTCTAACTTGAAATGTCCGTAGAGTGGCGCTATAACGTTTTAAAATAACGTACTATTTGCACTACACCTAAACATACTTGATAGTATGAACAAAAGCTTATTACACATGAAAACCCAATTGCAAGCATGCCGTTTTAGCTTGTTTTTCTATCTCTCATCTTTCGGCTTTTTCATCGTGAGTCATTTTTTCACAGGATTCATATCCAAGGATTCGGCATCCTAAGTCCAATACCTCTAGCAAGCAAGCTTGTTACGTCCGGAAAGCAAAATATATGATGCTGTAATCATAACTGTGTACAAAAACAATTACAAGTGGTCACTGTTTAACTGCCTGTAGTGTTAATTTTACTGAGCAAGCTTGTTATATCCAGAGAGTGAAACATATGGCGGTGTAATCATAACTGTGTACGAAAACAATTACAAGTGGGCATTGTTTTACCACCTTAAGTGTTAATTTTACAGAGAAAGCTTGTTACATCTGGAAAGCAAAACATATGGAGCTGTAATCATAACTGTGTACAAAAACGAATACAAGTGCTCACTGTTTTAATGCCTCTAGTTCTCATTTCTGTTGGAAACTCCAGTGATATGTACTTATTGGTACAAATTTCGCAACTCTCGCATCTCTCAAAAAAGTTTCCACAGGTACGTTTTCGCCATGAGACCAGGTTGTAAAAAAAAGCAGTGGAGCTTTGTAAACAACAGTAACTTCCTGGATATTTACTGGTAATGTTCTCATACCAATTGCCAGAGCGAATGTACCAGTATTTTTTAAAAGGTCCTGTTCACCAGTGTTCGGGGGAAACACATTACAAGTAACGCGAGTTATGTAATCAGATTACTTTTTTCACTAGTAAAGTAACGCATTACGTAACACTTTTTCAAATAAGTAAATGGCAGTTACTTTTTTTCCCATTTATTGATTGAAATCAGAAGTAAGATGTTACTTCAGTTCTAGAATAAATGTGAACATGCATTAATGCGTCTCACTCACACAAAATAACAGATTCAGTATTTCTCAAATTGAATAAAAACAGTAAAATGCAACTCAGAACATGACACAAACCTGCAATAATTAAATGTTAAATAATACAAATATCCTTTATGTATTTAATCCCATTTTACATTGTCTTTGTTGCTGACCTTCGATACTCAAGATAAACTAACATTTCTTCTTCTTCTTCTTTTTTTTTTTGCTGAAGAGTGTTGAATTTTCTTCTTCTGCATTCTACTGTACAGGTGTGCATTTACTTTTCCTTCCGTCTGAGGCTTTTGGTGTAAAATGGCTTTTACATTTGCTAAACAAAAATGTATATTAGAAACAAACAAGCAAGTTCTGCCCAGATTTTAAAAGTAACGCAAAAGTAACGTAAGGCGTTACTTTCCATAAAAAGGAACTAAGTACGTAATTAGTTACTTTTTTAGAGAGTAACGCAATATTGTAATGCATTACTTTCAAATGTTTGAATTTCTCAGAAGCTCACAGTAAAAGGAGATGGCAAGACAGGGAACCGATTTGAATTTCACACAGTTCTCATTTTCATTCACAAGATAAAACTTTAATCATAGGCTTCACAGACTAACCATTATGTTGTTTGATATGTTCATTAAAAATTTGTTTTACCCTTGTACATCTGTATAATTCGGTACAATTAGTTATTCATTCTGTGGTCATTAATCATGCCTGCCTCAATACGGTAGTCTGCCTGAGGCACGTTTTTAGTCCCTCGTATATTGTTTACCGTATCAGCACTCACCCCACACTTGCTGAGCGCAATGTACCACCATCTCTCTCTGACAGAACGAAAGCTTCGACCTCCTACACAACTCAGCATCTCTTCATTACCTTCGCCTTCCACCTGACAGAGGCAAACAAAGATATAAGAGTGTAAAGAGGAGCAACTCTTTATGTAATTGTTCATCACTGATTCAACAGAAAATAGTTTGAATTTATTGTTGATGTGTGTAATTTCTTTCCTTGTTCTATTCCAGTTTAATATGCAGAGACACAAGTGAGCCATTAATTAAAATATGTAAATACTGTGGCATGTTTAATTATGTTTGCTGGATTTAGCTCAACCAATGGCAGACAGGGGATGTGTTTGGAAAACCAGTTTGGAAACAATTATTTTTGGTGGTGACAGTAAAGCAGAACAGCTATTTAACTGCTACTGTACAAATTCAAGCCTTAAGGACACACACACAAGCACACAAACTATAATGTATATAAATAGTTTTTTCTTACCATACAACCAGACCAGGTGTAGCGGGTGGTCAGGTTGATGACCTGGTTATTTTCAGGTCTCAATACTGACTCTTTCTGGTAGCAATCCTGTAGAGCACATAAACCTTCCATTATCAAACATGCTCTCCACAGGATTTCAAACACCCTTTAACAATAACAAGAGCTGAAGTACTAAGTAGTAGATTAGTACTAGAGGAGTGTGGGGCTTCCTACAAGCACTTTTTCAGAGAGTCCCGCAATGCAGTTCCTGCCACGGGGAAGGAGAAAATGTGCTGTATTTAAATACGCACATGCACTGACACTCATGTCTTTTTGGAGGCTGGATTTGGACTTTTAATCCACGGAACACTGCTGACATTTCTCCTTTAATCCTCATACTTTCTACCGATGCATAACGCACACATTGGTGTTCGTGCTCTCTGTTTGTTCGCACATGCACACACACACACACACAGTCTTGACAGTACACTCAATATTTTCACACACACAAACACAAAGTCTGTCAGTGTGTGTCTCACCTTGTCCGGCCTCTTGTACACAGCTGGCCACTGAGAGCTTTCATCAAAGTAGAGCAATATGTTCTGACAGCATCGGGACTGTCGGTGAAATACAGGCATAGAGGGAGGGAGAGAAAGACAGGATAGATGGACAGATAGATTGAGAGAGGGGGAGAGATTAATACTTGAACTGTCCATGCCATCTAGAAACTTAAAAGATGTATTGGATCTTTATAGAAAATGACTGACAGATAATTAAAGAAGAAAGGCGCAGACTGACAGCATAATTTAATGGTCAAACTTTGTAGAACTTTTTTTAACAGTGTTCTTGCTTTATAACAGTATTGTAAAGAGTTTGTGTTTGTAATGAAACCAACTAAACCAAAGTAAGATTTTAGGCAAATATTATATGGAAGTAATTATGAGAAATACTGATATTTAAGGATGGACAATATTATAATTGTAGAGTCAAATCAATGTCAATTATTATTATTTTCAATTATAAAAAAAGATATATATAATTATATATGCATGTATACTTTTAGTGCTGTCAAACAATTCATTGCGATTAATCGCATATTTTTAGGGTTGTCAAATGATTAATCATGATTATTTGCATATGTATGTATGTATGTATATTTTTAGGGCTATCAAACAATTAATCATGATTAATCGCATATGTAAGGTTTTTTATGTATGTATGTATGTATGTATGTATGTATGTATATTTTTAGGGCTATCAAACAATTAATCATGATTAATCGCATATGTAAGGTTTTTTATGTATGTTTTTAGGGCTGTCAAATGATTAATTGTGATTAATCGCATATGTATGTATATGTATATGTATATTTTTAGGGCTGTCAAACAATTAATCATTATTAATCGCATATGTATGAATGTTTTTAGGGCTGTCAAACGATTAATCGCGATTAATCGCATATGTATGTGTATATGTATGTATGTATATTTTTAGGGCTGTCAAACAATTAATCGCGATTAATTGCATATGTATGTATGTATGTATGTATGTATGTATGTATGTATGTATATTTTTAGGGCTGTCAAACAATTAATCACGATTAATCGCATAAGTATAAGTATGTATGTGTGTGTGTATATATAAATATATATATATATATATATATATATATATATGTATATTTTTAGGGCTGTCAAACGATTCATGTATGTATAATTTTAGGGCTCTTAAACAATTAATGATTTTTAGGGCTATCAAATGATTAATCATGATTAATCGCATATATATGTATGTATGTATGTATGTATGTTTATTTTAAGGGTTATCAAATGATTAATCACAATTAATCACATATGTATGTATGTTTTTAGGGTTGTCAAACAATTAATCACAATTAATCACATACGTATGTATATTTTTAGGGCTGTCAAACAATCACGATTAATCGCATATGTATGTATGTATGTATTTTTTTTAGGGCTGTTTGTGTTTGCATAATATGTGTGTTTACGATGTATATTTATTATGTATATATAAATACACACACATACGTGTAAATATTTTACACATTTATGTGTGTGTGTGTGTGTGTGTGTGTGTGTGTGTGTGTGTGTGTGTGTATATATTTATACACACACACACACACACACACACACACACACACATCACATTTTCTTAAGCATGTGTGTATTTATATATAAAACATATACACAGTAAACACATATTAGGCAAACACAAACTTTTATTTTGGATCGTTTGACAGCTCTAAAATATATCTATATTCATTTTGATATTTGCTAGTGATTTTAGCAGTGTTATTAAATTATTAGTGTTTGATTAACTGTAAGGAATAATGAAGTGACAGCAAAGGTAATGGTACTGATATATTATGAATTCACAAAAATATTGAAGATTTAGTACAATATCAGTAATCTGGTCATAAGTAAAAAATTCCAACATAGGTCTTTAATCTTACCTTGGGGTATCGGAACCTAAAGTTCAATCGGCCAAAATCAGTAAGGAAGCAAAACCTTGTGAGGAAAACCCAGTCCTGCGGAAAAGAGGGGAGAGTAACAGAAAGTAAATCAAATAGTTATGTAGCAGCTGTGTCTGGATGGTAACCTTCATCCTGAGGACAGTCTCATGGCATTCACTAGCGACATTCATGAGCTGTTTATTTGGAGTCCCGCAGCAACCGTAGGGGACCCGTACCCGCGCCGACAGCAACCGCAAATCTCATGAGACTTTCACAGAACGGCTTCACCATCCAGACATGACATCATTTAGCAGACAAAGCATCTTACAGTACATTTATTAGAAGCACATTTCCCCTGGAGCTTGCTCAATGACACAATAGTGATGGCCCACAGCTTGCGGGGACTGAACCAGCAGTCGTCTGCTTCCAAGCCCTGAGCTTTACACCACAAAAATTCATAAAGCCAACCTTATAACAGTTTAAAAATCTTCATATCACATTACAGTGTAACAGTTGAAGGGTTAATAAGTTCCTGTGGCGCTCAGGGCTTCAGTCTGGTCTCATCTCACACACTCTCTTGAACTTAAGCTGACAGACACACACGCAGTCAGTGAAGTGTAAAATGGCACTAAGTGCGCTCCAGCTTTCAGCCCCTTGTCCATATTAACTTCTCCCTTCAGTGTCTACTGTTGGTGGTTTCCATAACAACAGGTTTCCTTGACAATACAGACACCAGCCCTAAGACTCTCTGACCCAGAACTGAGACCAAATAACCATTAAGACCCAGGCGTCACATGACCGAGCTTCTGAAAGACCACCTTGTCTCTAAAACAGAAGCACACGTAAAAGAGCACCTATGGTCAGTCAGCCAGTAAAAGAAAACACCCACTCCTCACGGATACAAAAATAATATTGTCATGGCAACGGACACATAATGCACTTTGCAGCTACTATAGAAACCAGGAGAGGCCCGACTCTGTCTAAACCCCCTTATATCATGAAACAATGTTCTATAATCCCAGTTTTTAAAATTAAAGGATTTTTTTTCTTTCTTTCCGTCCTTGTTCACATTCCCATCTGTCATGTTCCCCATGTGATTGCCCTGCCAGATCTATTTTTGTGAGAAAAATTCTCCCGTTCTCTCTTTTACCTCATTAACTTTGTTTGCTGTGGTGAAATATTCAGGGTTCAGTACAAGTTAAGCTTATTTGTAGCATAATGTTGATTACCAGAATAAAAAAAACTCATCTCTAATTTTCTTTTTTAATTTCCTTCTTTTTAACATAGAGGTGAATGAGGCCAATACAGAAACGTAAAAAAAACACTATTTCAAAACTATAGCCACTAGATGTGAAGAGTGCTTGATATTAGAGCAAAAACTGCTTACTAACCTTTTCTTCAATATGTAAAGTTAAATGCAATTTTACTACTACTATTAAATTCTTTCATGTAGATTTCTATGCAGAGAGAAGCTTTTAGCCAATAAAAAAATATTTTAAGCAGTTTTTATATACACTGCATTATGCATTTTGAAAGGACATAAATGTGTTCTTTCTTCATTTGTTTGTATTTTCTTCATGTTTATTAAATCTATGTGATGAAATAAGACCTGCAATAACTTTTTGCAGCACAGTAAGTCTCACTGTTTCTGTCATGCTAATATTTACTTTTTTGTAAAATTTCATTCCATTTTACTATTATATTCCTATGACAATGTTATATTAAAATTAACATAAAAATCATTAGTTAAATAGTTTTACAGCTCCAAAAAATTACCCCATTCACTTCCATTGTAAGTGCTGTACCAAAAAAAACATTCCCTGAAAAAAAATCTGTAAAATTTATGGTAAAAAAAAAACAGCAGCTGTGGTTGCCAGAATTTTACCTTAAAAAATATGGTAGCAACGTTTTAGGTTTTGCAGTGTAAACTTAAATTTACATTTAAATACCATCATTTCATTAACTGATATAATGTTAATGTACCAACTTTTTGAAGTACTGAAATCTGTTTTGTACCTTTGTAATACAATAACCACCACAAGCAGGTTGTGATGAGAAAGCCACATGATTAACCAAAGCCCATCACACACAGCTTTTCAATACTAACATATATAGAAGGTGCATTCACACAAACACTAAACACCATCATGGTAACACACATGAAACTGAAATAATGCAATAAACAATAATTTAACAACATTAGATGTAACATACAACCCTATTGTACACAACTGATAAGAGAAAAACTAAGAAGAAACATAATTATTTTAACAAGAGAACATCAAGTTTGAAATGTAACGCAGGAATTCTGGGTTATTCACTGTAAATTTGATGGTCTTTTTCACTTCCAAAAACAGTACCATAAAAATTACCATAAAATTACATGCAAAAATACATGT
>NC_133369.1:30305494-30321683 GCF_049309525.1 Garra rufa
GTTATTTAGGTTAAGCGATTCAAAGTAGATAGCTCTAAATCACTTATTATTTATTATAATTATAGGTTATTATTATTTCAATACCTGGTTAGGGCTATTTATTTTTAACGCCTGACAATTATGCCAATAACGTTTTGACTTTTTGATTGTATTTATCCCCGTGTGTGACGATACATGAGTATGTTTTCATTTACAAATGAAACGTGATGATTCATTTCTCAGTAAAACAGTTTAGTATTTATATAGTCTAGTCTATAGACGAAACAAAATAAAATATGTTCAATTCAACCTTTAAACTACATTCCAGTAAAAATCAGTCATATCATATGTCAAGCATTTACAGAATCATTTACATGAACGTTAAAGAGAGCCAAATTAAGGGGTGGAAACGCACGGAAATAAAAATATATACAAAAATAACAGGCTAATAAAAATAATATTAGTAATAGTAATACTAATGATAATGATAATAATATTAATACAAATACGAAAAAAGACTATTAGTTAATAGAAGGAATGTAGGCCTATTTTACTGTGTGACGATAAATTATTTCCAAATGAAACTACGTGAATGATTCACTCTTCAATTATTTGTCTATTAATTAGACTAAATAAAATACAATATATGTTAAATTTAAGCTTTAAACTGCATTCCAGTAAAAAACCCAGTCATAGAACCTTTACAGTATCATTTACATTCAGAATGTTATGTAACGAGATCAAAATGAAGGAAAAAATAACGAATATAAACGAATAATACAAATATAATGGGAAAAAAAGAAGGTCAGTCAATGGACAAGATTGTGGGATGCATGAAATGTTTCTTGCAGGGCTATTTAATTTGAAGTAGGCCAACATGTAATACATGTAAACACTTGTGAAAGCTGTCTACATTGCGCACAGACAGCATTAGCATATACAGCATCGCCTATATAATTATTTAATATTGTATTAATTTCTATAACTATTAATATAATAATTTCTTAACTCAAAATAAAATATCTCAAATAATTCTGGGTTACTAATGTCACGCAGGTTTGTTATATTAAACTCGTGGCCACGAGAAATGCATGTTGAGCAAAAATACATTTCACGAAAATAATATAAAATTACAAAACAAAGAAAACAAATGGAATGAGGGATAAGCTTTAAAGTTCACGTAAAAGCCAAATATTAAGCGGCATCCTTCATGTTTTCTTTATTCAGCAAATACTTTACAGTTTTGAATTATGTTCAGCTTCTGTTTTTATGACCATAAATGACAGTGTTTTTTTTTTTTTTTTTTTTTTTTTTTTTTTTTTTTTAGAAAAACGTCCGAACACCGGTCTCAAAAGTAGAAGCGAAAGTCTTGTTTCCACCAGCGCGGCATTTTTTTATTCACCGTAATTGATGGATGTCTAAAACAAAAACAAGGAGAATCCTAAAACATATAAATATACATTTCTTAAAATAATAACATCTTAACTTCGTACACAACAATACGGCAACGACTTTACAACAGGACACATTATTTTATTTTAAAGCAGCTTGTACACCAATGGATTTCAGATGTCGGGATATTTCAGACCGCATCTCCACAGCTTAATCACTTTAGTATTAAACATACGGGTCAGGAGGCGGGTCGGGTACAATATTTTATTTTTTTATTCGGCGGTCCGAGTTGCGGGCGGTTTAGTTGAAAACGTCGATCGGGTTCGGGTTGTTTATCCACTGACCCGCGCATCACTGGTGTCAGGGCCGTGGACACTAATGTTTTGAAAAAAGTGGAGCGAGTGAGGAAAGCTTTCCCCTTCTCCCTGGCATGCATTTGAATGCTGAATGCGAAATGCAACTGAATGCAGTCGGAATCCGCCCCCAGCACCCCCAAGTCTCCAAATGTTGATTACAACAAGGCAACAGACAGCATTCAACACCCCACCCCACCCCCACTCTGCCATTCATAAACATTTCGCTCTTTATACTGCATGCCGCTTAACTCTGATGCCTCATTAACGGCTACTTTTCAGAAAACTGAAAAAAAAAAAAACCACTTCCCTTTGGTTTCCCAGAACAGACTTAAGCCTAGTTCCAGGCTTAACGAACTTCTTCGAAATAGAAGAACTACTTTTCCACTTTAAAAAAAAGAAAAAGAAAAAAGGTGGGGAAAAATTGCATAACTCACTGGAGCACTTTTGATACTTAACAACTGTATTCGTTGTCAGTCATATAAGCTTTATTGTTTTGAAAAGTGAACCTTCTGTTTATTTGTCTAAATTATTTTCTATATTAGGATATAATACTAGGCTATAGTATTTACATGGACATTAGGCCAAATCTACATGGGTTTCTTCCCTTTCACTTCAATTAGTTTTTAAGAAAAAAAAAACTGCATGGGCAGAGCGCCATCTTAATGTACAGCATCAAAAATGTAAGAACAAATCTAAAGACAATAATAATAATAATAATAATAATAATAATAATAATAATAATAATAAAATTAATTATTAACACTCCTAAAAGTACAGTATAGTGCTCAGATACACTTAAGTTAGGTGACCTAACCCTAGTTGATACTTTATTTCAACTGTTCAATTATTTCATTAATTTACAAATAAACAAATGCCTTTCCGATGTGATATAAGTGAAAAGGGAGACGATTTCGAAAATGATTTCACCAAAAGGCGGACGCGAACTCGGGTCTCCCGTGTCATAAACGATATGTTACTCGTATTATCACTTGCGCCACTGAAAATGTTGCATAATAGCCGTCTTTTGTAATATTTGTAAATATGGCCTATTTGCATTGTGTAAAAACATTAAATAAAAGGCACCCGACTACAGAAAATGGCATATACTAAAGTATTTTTTTTTTCTGTTTTTACATTTTTACATTTATTTTGCTTCCGACGCCCATGCTTGATGATGAAGTTTAGTCTATAGGATATAACAAAGTGCTTTTCCAGTCCCGATTCGACGAGGTTTTATTCCGCATCCACCCGCTCCCGCTATATTAACTATATTATTTGCCCGCTGCCTGCTTAGAATAAATTTCTAAGCACCAAAATCGCAAAAACAAATCAAAATAATAATAATAATAATAATAAATTAATTAATTTTTAACTCTAAAAAAACTGTAGTTTATATTTATCCTCTCCATTTCTATTTCTCTCTACTCAAATTAATTGTCAGTGTATCTAAAATTGTGTATCTTAGAAAAAGAAAAAGACGAACTACCTCTTAAACAGGCATATCTTAATTTGATGTTGCTTTAAAACGCTGAAATATATAATGTATTTTATTCTGAAGGTGAAAGTTGTCGAGTTATTCAACTGCCCGCGGCGCCGTCAGGATCACTTTTTTATTGTGGATACAGCTTACAATAATCCTTCAAGAGTACGGGATTGCGCAAAACTATGCTATTTTACATATTTCTGTTATTTGTGTACAATCACAATGAAAAAAACAGATGTGTATGCTATTTGTAAAAAAAAAAAAATGGAAACGAGATGCTAGTTTAAGGGCGCATCACAGAAATTGCCTACAATTCTGCATATAGGCTTGCTACTTATTAATTTAATTTTATTTCTTTTTTTTAAATTATTATTCATTAAGAAAATTATATTTCGCATATGGGCATTTTTATTTATTTTACATACAGCTTTTTTGGGGTTTTCTCTGTGCATAAGCTCTGCGCGTGACGTTCTGATGTTTCTGCTGCTTTTTGCTTGTGTACAATTAACCCCTCAAAACGAATTTAGCTGTTATTAATATGACACAGCCACGTTTCAATTTAAATTTAAATGTAATTTAACACAATCTGGTCGTTAATAGGCTAATAACTAAACGCGTCGGTTGTCGTTTGAAAAAAAAAATTAACATTTCTATTTTCAATGCAGTCTAATAAAAGTTCATCAGGAAAAAAAGAAAAGAAAATAATAATAAAACTGCTCCTGCTTATGAATAAATTTTTGCTTGATGATGAAGTATCTAAATAGTCTATACTCTATATAACAAAGTGCTTTTCCAGTCCCGCTTCCACAAGGTTTTATTCCGCATCCACCAGCTCCGCGCTATATTAACTTTATTATTCGCCCGCGGCCCGCTTAGAATACATTTCTAAGCACCAAAATCGCAAAAATATTGTAGTTTATATTTATCCTTCCCATTTCTATTTGTCTCTACTCAAATTAATTGTTAGTGTATCTAAAATTGTGTATCTTAGAAAAAGAAAAAGACGAACTACCTCTTAAACATGCATATCTTAATTTGATGTTGCTTTAAAACGCTGAAATATATAATGTATTTTATTCTGAAGGTGAAAGTTGTCGAGTTATTTAACTGCCTGCGGCGCCGTCAGGATCACTTGATTTTTTTCCCTTAATAAAGTGGATACAGCTTACAATACTCGTTCAAGAGTACGGCATTGCTCAAAACTATGCTATTTTACATATTTCTGTTATTTGTGTACAATCACAATAAAAAAAAACAACAACAGATGTGTAGGCTATTTGTAAAAAAACAAAAAAAAAAAAAAAAAAATGGAAACAAGATGCTGGTTTAAGGGCGCATCACAGAAATTGCCTAAAATTCTGCATACAGGCTTGCTACTTATTAATTTGTTAAATTATTATTCATTCAGAAAAGAAAAACATATATTTCTTATATGGGCCTATTTTATTTATTATTATATATAGGTTTATTGGGTTTTTCTCTGTGCATAAGCTCTGCGCGTGAGGTTCTGATGCTGCTTCTTGCTTGTGTATAATTAATCCCTGAAAACGAATTTAGCGGTTTACGTCAGTTGTCGGTTGGAAAAATAAAATAAATGAAATTAACATTTCTATTTCCGATGCAGTCTAATAAATGTTCGTCAGGAAAACAAAGAAAGAAAACAAAATAACAATACAACTGCACCTGCTTATGAATAGGCTATCTTTTTGCTATTGGTTGGAACCATAATTTCAGGAAAGAGGAATCATTGAACTATTGTACTGGTATATATGACCAACGCCCCCTAGAGCTGGCCATGGTGTTTGGCTACAGAATGTTGTTCCTTGCGCCACCTGGTGGATATTATATAAAGCGCAACAACGTTGTAAAAAAATAAAAAAAAAGCAGCTGCGGTAGGACGCGTGCCCACGCGTGCCGAATTGCAGGCTGCCGCGTGAAAATAGACGCATTTTTAATGGCCAGATCTGTACCAGGACGTTTTAGAGCACTTCATGCTTCCTGCTGCTGACCAATTTTATGGAGATACAGATTTCATTTTCCAACAGGACTTGGCACCTGCACACACTCAGTGCCAAAGCTACCAGTACCTGGTTTAAGGACCATGGTATCCCCGTTCTTAATTGGCCAGCAAACTCGTCTGACCTTAACCCCATAGAAAATCTATGGGGTATTGTGAAGAGGAAGATGCAATATACCAGACCCAACAATGCAGAAGAACTGAAGGCCACTATCAGAGCAACCTGGGCTCTCATAACACCTGAGCAGTGCCACAGACTGATCGACTCCATGCCACGCTGCATTGCTGCATTAATTCAAGCAAAAGGAGCCCCAACTAAGTACTGAGTACTTTTCATGTTCATACTTTTCAGTTGGCCAAGATATCTAAAAATCCTTTCTTTGTGTTGGTCTTAAGTAATATTCTAATTTTCTGAGATGCTGAATTTTGGGTTTTCATGTCAGTTATAATCATCAAAATTAAAAGAAATAAACACTTGAAATATATCAGTCTGTGTGGAATGAATGTATACATTATACAAGTTTCCCTTCTTGAATGGAATTAGTGAAATAAATATTCTAGATATTCTAATTATATGATCAGCACCTGTATATCGGCACTGCTGTGATTCACAGGAATGCATCAAAATGTACTTGAGAATTATTAGTAAATTAGTCAATAATTAACTCACGAAAAATTTTTTTTAATTAAATTATATAGTGTGTTATTAAATAATAATAATAATAATAATAAAATGTATAAAAGGCTTTAGTCTAACAAACATGTCTACCCAAATTTGTACTGTAAGCTGGGAAACACCCAGATGCCGTTTTTGGGTCAGATCACGGAATCCAAGGACAGAATGATTCTCTGTGTAAAAGGTAAGGTCTCTATATTTTATTATCTTTACAGACTGTGGAGTATTTACTTCTGTACAATCCTTCTGTTAATATTAAAAACTGAACCAAAATTTCAGTCTTTACTTGTCATTCTCTAGTTTCCATGGACATTCTTTTAGTATAGCTTTGTTAAATAGCCATGTTAAATAGTTCTATTTTTATTTGGCATTCATTCTAAGATGTGATTCCCTGATGAGACTCTCCATTAGACCTCAGACAGCATTTAACCTAACATGTAGGTTAATGAGCACAAGTGCTCTTACTTCATTACAGAAGCCTACTCATTATTAGATTCAACGTATTGCTTTTAGTTGCTTGTATAGCCTGTTAATATGGTTTGCTTTTCATCTTTTGTATGATAAAGAGAGGCGGTTTAAAAATAATACTCAAACGAACCTTGACTTGTTACAGATTAACAGTTTACAAAGATTAAACATTGGTCTTGTTATAGATGTCAATCAACTGTGAAATAAGTTGTTCAATAACAGTGCTCTTTTTTCAGTTCCCATGGAAAGTTTTCATGTCACAAACCAGTTCTTTCGGATGTCTTTGAATGTATTTAATTCATACTTCCATCCACACACATGCACAACTGCAGGACATGCAGTACAATGTACATGCTGCAGGTGCCAGTATATCTCTTCATGAAACTTAATAAGGATGTGTCTGATTTCCTCTGAAAGAAAAATATATCCTATTTTGTTGTTGAGAATTTTGATATATTCCTCTTTTTTCATGGTGCCGTTTACTCTGATTAGGTTCCCTGGTCCACCGGCTAAAATAAAACACCACCAAAACATTAGGTTCCCACAACCATGTTTGACAGTGGGAATGGTGTTCTTAGGTTTGAAGGCTTCTGCTTTTTTTATACCAAATGAAGGCTACATCATTGTGGCCAAACAATTCAATTTTTGTTCCATTTGACCATAAAACAGAAGACCAGAAGTCTTCTTTGTGCACCTTATTTGGAGAAGTGGTGTCGTCCTTGGTCTGCGTCCGTTGAACCCAGCAGTGTGCAGTGTCTGTTGGACTGTCTGCTTTGAGATGTTGCCACCAGCAGAGCCCAGATTCATCAGAATGGCCTTGGTGGCGATCCTTCGATTCTTTTTTTTTTACCTCACTATCCTCCTGGCCAGCACAGGTGTCACTTTTGGCTTACGACCACGTCCTCTGAGATTTTTCACAGTGCGGAACGTCTTGTAATTTTTTAATAATACTTTGCACTGTAGCCAGTGGAACTTCAAAACATTTAGATATGGTCTTATAGCCCTTTCCTGACTTGTGAGCAGCCACAATGCACAGCTGCAGGTCCTCAGTGAGCTCCTTTGTCTTAGTCATGACTGTCCACAAACCAACAGCAGAGAGCTTCTGTTTTTCACCTGTTGAGTTGATTAAAACAGCTGTTTCCAATGAATCAGGGTAATTAGGATGCTTTAGAACAGCTTGGATTAGTTGGAATAGTATAGAACTTTGGATATCCCATAGACTGTGACAGTTTGCTAAGGGTATGAATAATTTTGTCACTTTTTGTTCAAATGTAAATAAAAGCTGAGAAATATTTTTTTTTTCCACAATGATGCCTCTTGTACATTGTCTTATTATCTTTTGGGAGAAGCATGTGTCATTTCCGGTCAAAAAAAAAAAATGCTGGTTGAATAAAAGCAACTTTAAGTCTGGGGGTATGAATAATTTCGGGCTTGACTATATGTTCCATGTTATCACTAATTAACTGACCATTTAAGGTAAATGTCTTTGATTTCTACACAAACACACCTCTTTTCTACAGCAATAAATTCAATAAATTAGCATCATTATAGATAATTAATTCACAAACCTGCCTGCCAGATACATCCCTCTACTCACGGAAATCAGAAATTTCTGCATTCTTCAGCACCTGTAGAGCTCAGAACCAACTTACAGAATGGGGGGAATTAGACCAAAAACAAACATGCAAATAAACTGCAATGTGAGCGTGTGCAATTCATTCTTAGTGAATTCCCCTGTGAGGTTTTCATTTTTTTGAGACTGGTCGGTTCAGATGTCTGAGAAATCACAGTTCATACTTTGACAGTGGTTTTACCAAGACTCCTTACACGGAAACAGCATCAGATATCTCTCATCTATTTATAGAGCTGAAAAGTTCCCACTGCATTATGGGGTTATATAGTACTGCATTGATAATACTTTAATTATTAACGTCATCATTGCTTTAATAGCAAAAAAGTCATTATTGCAATTACAAGTGGTTTTATTATTGCTATAGTAAGTGGTTTAAGGTCCAACCTCTTAGTGAAAGCATAAAAGCTATTAGAGTTATATATATTAAAGAAAGATGCCAGATGAAAGACAAAAGTAAGGTTTTTGTTAAAGTTGCTATGTACTGCAGCGATGATAGTTCAGTCCAAAAACAAAAAATAAATAAATAAATAAACAATAATAATAATAAATAAAACAAATTGGACATGATCTATGACCTGAGTTTGGATCTATGACCTGAGTTACCATCAACGTTTTTTTTTATTGATGTTAAATTATTTATGCCATTTATTTTGTATTGGTATTTTAGGTTCAGTCAAGATGACTTCAGGCAAGTCTCTTAGTAATTTCTGTGAGTTCTTTTATCAACTAATGTAACCTGAATGATTTGATAATAGGCTTACGGTAGCAGAGCCAGGTCACTGACTGTAAAGGCAGCCACAAGACAAACTTGAATAGTAACATGATGAAAGAATTTCAAGAAGCTGTGATGCAAAATATCATCCACCTACCCACATGGAAAGAACCTATATGAGGATATATGTGCATTTATGAAACCTATATGCAGTATATATGCACATATATGATAATATATGCTGCATATATGCGTATATATGCCACATATAGGCAAAATTAAGGTGCATATATGTGCATATACAGGCCATATAGGTCTCCTGTATTGCTTTTTTATATCCACATATTAGCCCTATATGTACATACAAGATATGTCTCCTATATAGCTCATGGCAGGATCTGGTCATTTTAGCTCATATCTCACTTTGGCAACTGCACTGTTAAAAAAAAAAAACCTAAGTTTACAGTTTTCTGTTATTTCAAATTAAATTCAAAACTTAGTAATATTACTAACAATATCTGTAAACTAACAACTTGACTGTTATTTAAGGTCCTATATCATTAAAGACAAATGACAGTATTTTTTCTTTTTTAGTTTTGATGTGAGTAGTAAAGAATGGGTGACGCTTTATATTACAGCCCACAAAGAACTACGTAAGTAAACTGAATTTACGGTGTATGTTTCTGTGATTATAGTGTGCCTATATAGAACAAACATGTAGGTATAAGGGGACAATATGTTAAATTTGGGTAATAAGGGGGTAACAACCAAGATATGCAGATACAGGGTAAGTGCGACATCTGCAAGCTGTAAATTAAAGTGGTGATTGTTACCCCCTTGTTCAACGAAGTTACAGGGTAGGTACAGTACATATACACACAATCTGATATCCTTGACTCTGAAACCTTTATTTAAAAAACAACCTATTTCAAAATACATTTGCAATATATAAAAATATTTTTTTTAGTCGCTAATCCCACTCCTACCTCTAAACCTAACGTTAACTATCTCTGTACAGCAATAAAAATATGAAAGACAGCAAAGTGCAATCATAATCATTTATTTATTGCAAAAATGTCAACAGCCGTACAAAAAAGTAATCCAAATAACGATGCGTTTGCAGCCGCAGTCCTCTCTGGCGGGATACAGTAGGTTTGAGGTGCAGTATGAGAGTAGAATTTAAATTGTTAATCGCTGAAAATATTATCCAGATTATTGTCTTGATCCACTCCTAGAAGGCGCCCACGCATCATTTCAACACATCTCACCAGAAACACGGCATGTCGTTTCAACACATCTCACCAGAAACACGGCATGTCGTAATCTGTGACGAATGCAGGCAAGAGTCAATGAACGTCCAAATTTCTGCTGGACTCGCTGCTCGGGATGGAGATGAAGATTGCCAGATAAAGGCTTGAATTTGGGTCTGGTCCTCATCAATCGTATGGATTCTGAAGATCTGGGTTACAGCACACAAATAAAATAGTTTCATTTTGTAATTATAATCATAGTTCTATTGTTAGTCACAGCTTGTCAGAGAAAACGCCTTTTATATAGCAGAATAAGAGTGACGGATAAGAGAATAGAATAAGACAGACATACAGGTTTTTAACAGGCCTACTGTGTGGAAAATAATCAGAGATGGCATGCTTTCCTCCCCTCTCCTCCAAAACACACAACAAACTAAACCTCACCTACAAAAACCCTAATCAGATTGAATCTGCATTTAATCTACCAAATACTGAGAAGAAGAAGAAGAAAAAAAGGGTTTAAAACATAAAACTAATAAAACAGCTGTTAATATGAAGGTTCAAAAACGTCTCAGGTTACGTATGTAACCCTGGATCCCTGAGGGAACGAGACACTGCGTCCTGAAACGCTATGGGGAACGCCATTGGCGGGCCGCACTCTGAGTCATAGTCCAACGTCCAATGAGAAACGGGAGTGACGTCACAGGCGCGGTGACGTCATCGACCAGGAAGTATAAAAGCACGTGCGTTTGAAACTGGCGTCAGCTCATAGGCATGAAGCGAGCGCAGCAGGGATGCGGGAATTATGGTCCGAGACGCAGTGTCTCGTTCCCTCAGGGAACCAGGGTTACATACGTAACCTGAGACGTTCCCTTCCGGGAACTCTACACTGCGTCCTGAAACGCTATGGGGAACGAGGTATCAACGCCCCCATAATTTCCGCACCCTGCCTAGTGTCTGCTAGAACAAGGGGGGAAAAGACAGCGTTACAATACAATACAAACCTCAGCCTGGGGAACCTGCCAGGACATGGGTGGTAATACATCTCTGACTGTGGAGCCCACCAGATCAGAGGGAAGAGAGTACCTCGGCCCTCGAGTCCACGAGGTCATGTCGTCCTTCGTCTGGTCTCGCAAGACCGAGAAGGGAAAGTGTCTAGAATACTCACCTGATGAGACACTGTGGTAACTCCGCCTGGTGATCTTGCCAGGACGCGAGTGGTAATACATCTCTGTCTGTGACGCATCACCAGACAAGAGGGATAATGAGCCTCGGCCCTCAGGCACTCGAGGAGAAATGGTGGTCCTTTGTCTGCATTACAGCCAGTACAAGAGGGACGCAAGAAGTGCCTGGTGATCTTGCCAGGGCACTGGAATTCATCTCTGTCTGTGATCCACCACCAGACAAGAGGGATACCTGAGCCTCGGCCCTCGGGCACACGAGGATAGAGTTCTCGACCGCTGCCTGTCATGAGACCAGTGCAGGGGGAGAAATGCTCCTCGGCTCTCAGGCACGCGAGGAGAGATAGTGGTCCTTTGTCTGCATTACAGCCAGTACAAGAGGGACACAAGAAGTGCCTGGTGATATTGCCAGGGCACTGGAATTCATCTCTGTCTGTGATCAGTCACCAGACAAGAGGGATAAATGATCCTCGGCCCTCAGGCACACGAGGAGAAATAGTGGTCCTTTGTCTGCATTACAGCCAGTACAAGAGGGACTCGAGAAGTGTCTGGTAAAGCTTGCCAGGACACTGGAATTCATCTCTGTCTGTGATCAGTCACCAGACAAGAGGGATAAATAAACCTCGGCCCTCAGACACGAGGAGAGATAGTGGTCCTTTGTCTGCATTACAGCCAGTACAAGAGGGACACAAGAAGTGCCTGGTGATCTTGCCAGGACACTGGAATTCATCTCTGTCTGTGATCAGCCACCAGACAAGAGGGATAAATAGAGCTCGGCCCTCAGGCACACGAGGATAGGGGTCTCAACCGCTGCCTGTCATATGACCAGCGCAGGGGGAGAAGTGCTCCTCGGCCCTCAGGCACACGAGGAGAAGTGGTAGTCCATTGTCTGCGTTACAGCCAGTACAAGAGGGACACAAGGAGTGCCTGGTGATCTTGCCAGGGCACTGGAATTCATCTCTGTCTGTGATCAACCATCAGACACGAGGAATACAGGCCTCGGCCCTCGGGCACACGAGGCAGGATAACACACCACTTGCCTGGGAGGTGCCAGGCCAAGATGGTGGGGATACATCTCCTGTCTGGGGACCAGCCAGACCAGGAGGAACAATTATTGAGGAGAATCATACGCCTTTGTCTGGGGAAATTGCCAGAGCGAAAGGGGTAGAATCTCTTTTCCTTGTTAGAAGGAAAGCGCCTTTTGACCTCTTGAGCCTAGCCTTTTTGCTAGGGCTGAAGGATGACTGAGCCCGGAGTGGCTCTGAGGTCTAGTTCGTAGAATCTGACGAACGTTAGAGGTGAGGACCAACCCGCCGCACTGCAGATGTCCTGGATCGGGACACCTGCCATCAGAGCTTTGGAGGCTGCAACGCCTCGAGTTGAGTGAGCCTTGACTCCCATCGGGGATGGGAGACCAGAGGACTCGTATGCAGTAGAGATGGCATCAACGATCCACTTACTGATAGTAGGCTTGGAAGCCGGGCACCCCCTCTTAGGGGGGCCGTAACAGACAAACAATTGCTCTGATTTACGCCACAGGGCAGCTCTGTGGACGTAAGTGTCTAGTGCTCTTACTGGACACATCAAGTTATACTTCCTCTGGTCGTGCTCCACGAATGGAGGAGGATAAAACGCTAGCAGCGTTATTGGCTGTGGTGTTACTGAGGGGACCTTGGGTGTGTACCCAGCTCTTGGGTAGAGGAATGCTTTGGCCAATCCTGGGGCAAAGTCAATATAAGAAGGGGCCACTGAAAGGGCCTGCAGGTCCCCGACTCTCTTAAGAGAGGTTAGCGCCAACAGCAGTGCTGTTTTTAGGGTAAGCATCCGATCGAGGCCTCCTCCAGAGGCTCGAAGGGAGGTTTACACAGCGCCTCCAACACCACAGCTAAGTCCCATGTAGGGACTCTCGGTCTTGCACGAGGCCTCAGCCTAAGTGCACCGCGGAGGAAACGTGAGACCAGGGGGTTTTTGCCCACTGAAAGGCCGCCCTGAAGGGCGTGGTAAGCCGATATAGCCGCCACGTACACCTTCAAGGTGGAGTGAGCTAACCCAGCGGACAAACGAGTTTGCAGGAACTCCAGCACTGTACCAACCGGGCAGTGGACTGGGTCTAAACGGCGTTCATGACACCATGACGCAAACAGGTTCCACTTTAGGCCATAAAGTTTCCTCGTAGAGGGAGCTCTGGATTGAAGGATGGTCTCAACAACCTCAGTTGAGAGACCAGCTTCTATGAGTTGTGCCCCCTCAGGGGCCACACCCATAACTTCCACTTCTCTGGGTGGGGGTGGCAGATTGCGCCCCTAGCCTGAGAAGAAGGTCCCTCCTGACAGGAATCTCCACGGAGAGCCATCGAGGAGGGCGATTATATCCGAGAACCATACTCGGGCCAGCCAGTACGGGGCTACTAGCAGCAGCCGTACTCCGTACCAGCGTACTCTTTCCAGAACTCCCGGGAGCAGAGCGATCGGGGAAAAGCGTACAGACGAAGCCTCGGCCACGTCTGTACCATGGCATCCAGTCCGAGAGGAGCTGGAGGAACTAGAGAGTACCAAAGGGGACATTGCGATGTCTCCTGAGTCGCAAAGAGGTCCACTTGGGCTTGACCAAAGACTCTCCATATCTGCTTCACCACCTCAGGGTGAAGCATCCATTCCCCGGGCCTCGGCCCCTGCCTCGACAGGACGTCTGCTCCCACATTGAGACGTCCAGGAATGTGAACTGCTCTCAATGAGAGAAGCTTCCCTTGTGACCACAAGATGATCTGGTACGCCAGCTTGTATAGGGGGCGTGAACGCAGACCTCCCTGGTGGTTTACGTAGTAGACCACCGCAGTGTTGTCTGTGCGGACCAGCACGTGACGGTTTCTTAGGTCTGGAAGGAAATGCTTCAGAGCCAGGAACACTGCCAGCATTTCTAGGCAATTTATGTGCCAAGAGTGATGCCGGTCGTTCCATAGGCTTTGGGCGGAGCGGCCACTCATGACCGCTCCCCACCCGGTGAGGGATGCATCTGTCGCTAGCGTGACGCGGCGGCAAGGAGCTCCCAGCACTGGACCTTGTGATAGGAACCAGGGCTTTTTCCACATGACTAAGGCACGTAGGCAGCGCTGCGTGACCTTGATCTTGCGGAATGGGTTCCCCCTCGGGGAAAACCCTTTGGTTTTGAGCCACCACTGCAGTGGTCTCATGTACAGCAGTCCAAGAGGTATCACGTTGGATGCAGCTGCCATAAGACCTAACAGTACTTGGAACTGTTTGACAGTGAGTAGCAGGCCTAGCTTGACCGCATTTGCTGCAGTAAGGATCGACTCGATCCGAGCAGGTGACAATCGTGCCTGCATCGTGGTCGAATCCCAGATTACACCTAGATAAGTGGTTCTCTGTAATGGAGACAGCACACTTTTCTTGGCGTTGAGTCTCAACCCCAGCTTTTTCATGTGAGCAAGAACAACATCTCGATGTTGAGCCGCTAACTGTTCTGAACTGGCTAGGATGAGCCAGTCGTCTATATAGTTGAGTATGCGGATGCCCTGGAGTCGCAGTGGAGCCAGAGCAGCATCCACACACTTCGTGAAAGTTCGGGGTGAGAGCGCTAGGCCGAACGGAAGAATTCTGTATTGGTAAGCTTTGCCCCTGAAAGCGAACCTGAGAAACTTCCGGTGTTGAGGAAGGATGGAGACATGAAAGTACGCGTCTTTCAGATCTATCGTGACAAACCAGTCCTCGGACCTGATTTGAGACACGACCTGTGTGACAGTCAACATTTTGAACTTCAGTTTTCTGACTGAGAGGTTTAGCTGTCTGAGATCTAAAATGGGCCGCAGGCCCCCATCCTTCTTGGGAACAATGAAGTACCGGCTGTAGAACCCGGATTCTCTGTGTTGAGGAGGGACCACCTCGATGGCCTCCTTCCTCAGGAGAGTATTTACTTCCTGTTCCAATACCAGAGGGCCTACCAGAGTAGGAAATACCCCGCTGAAAGGTGGCGGCTTGGCGCCGAATTGAATGCAATAGCCTTTCTCTACAGTACGCAGGACCCACATAGAAATATTTGGCAGTAGTTTCCACGCTGCCAGAAATTCTACTAAGGGAACCAACCTCTCGAGGCTGGTTTCTGGATTTATTTGAAGAGCTACCTCGGTGACCTGTAACAGCGAACTGGCAGGATGCACCTGAAGTAAGCGCTCTGGAAACCCCCGTGGGGGTGGCGAACTCTCTGCTTCCACTATGTTTCCGGGCGGAGAGACCAGAGAATGATGTTCGCGGGAGACTGCCGCGCCCTGTAACACCGGCAGGGTTAGCTGACGAATCTCCTGAGGGCCCCGAAGAGAGGTGGTCACCGTACTCCTCAGAGGCGGTGAAGCACCTAGCTCTTCGAGAGGGGCTGCCCTCATTGGCCCTGTGGTACCGCCATCAGGGCCATTTAGCCGGGGACCTCTTAGACTAAAGCACGACCCTTAGATCGGGCTTAGTCTTTGAAGCCCCCAGTCAGGAGTGTTGCCAATCCCGCCCTCTAGGTCTCACCGGAGGGAAACGGGCTGCAATGCTCCTAATATGAGCCTCTTATGTGAGGAGCTGGTACACGGCTGGGGTTTTTATGCTCCCGTCCAGCAACCCCGACACGTGTGCAATTTGCCCATCAAGCCTGAAGTTATTTTAGGCGGCCTGGAAAGCAAAGACGGAACTTTTAAGGATGATGCCAGGCTGGGTGACAGATAGCTGACTAGCGTCTGTTCAACCCGCGGCATCATCTTTTCTTTCTAGTTTTTTCCCCTGATCTAGACAGCTCAGTGTGCAGATCGGGGAAGAACAGAAAGTTCCGCTTTGGAAGTGCTAACTTAGCTACTGCATTAGTCAGCACGTCCAGCAGCTCCTCATACCGAGGCGATCAGGGGGGGCGGTTGAATACTTTTTGACAACGTTCTCCACATCAACCTCCTCGGAGGAAGATAGGGGAAGTGTTGAAAACTCTTTCTGGATGGAAGTAACCGCATGCGGGCTTCCTTATCCAGTAGGAGATTTACCGATCCACCAGATAGG
>NC_133369.1:30322183-30341249 GCF_049309525.1 Garra rufa
TGTTAGTGCATGGGTAGTTAAGAGTGAATTCATTATGATTGGGCCCTCTCAAGTAAAGTCATGTCAAAATCAACATAAACAAGCCATTAGTTAATGTTAGTGCATGGGTAGTAAATAATGAGTTAGTAATGAAGTGACACATTAACAAATCATCAAATTACATACCAAATTAAAATTTTATTTGTCACATACACAGTCATACACAGTATCATATAAAGTGATATAAAATGCTTATACGACTGCTAATAACCCATACATTTTATAAGGAAGTTTTAGTATAGAATGAGAAATAAGATAATTAAACAAATTAGAATATAATAAGATTAACTTTAGTTGTAAAAAGAAATTTGCATTATGTACAAATATACAATAAAAAATAACCGTAAAATATTAGAAATAGGAATAGAATATAATAAATATTTAAAAAAATGGAATGTGCAGTTATGGGCAAGACAATGTGCAGATGAATAAATATTAAACATTAAACATGCAGTAAGAGTGTCCTCCTTGTTCATTTACACCACCAGTACAACTAACAATTTACATAATTTCACATATATGGACTCAAAAGAAAGTCCAAACATAATGTTACCTCTAAAGACACACAGAAGGTCAAATATTTTATGTCCAGAAGCTCAAAACCATGCTGTTATTTAATGTGCCTAACTTTCCACACAAAAGAAATGCAGATGCAGATGCAGATCCAAACATAACTTTGATTTGGTTTACAAAAGCAGACGACATTAATTAAAATAAATTAAAATGGCATTACCGAAACAAACCTTACGCACCGAGCGAGTGCCTAGAGTGCGCCACTAATGAGTGTCCCTCCAGAAACAACCTTACATACTGTAGTTCCGTTTATTTGAAATGGTTTAATTATTGATCATTGAAAGTATTAGCTATTGGTCTATTTTCTAAATTTGGTTTAATGTATCTGTCTAATTAATGGCACTAATACTTTCAACGAACAATAATTTTAATAATTTCAAATAAAGGGGACTACAGAATGTAAGGTTTGTTTCAAGTGGGACACTAATTAGTGGCGTACTCTAGGCACTCGCTCAGCGCTTAAGGTTTGTTGTTTCGGTAATGTCGATTTTTTTTTATCTGCTTTTGTAAACCGGATTAAAGGCATGTTTGCATCTGCGTTTTTTATTATTATTTATTTATACACGTTAATTAAACGTTTTTGGTAGCTAAATATTTAACCTTCTGTGTGTCTTTAGAAGTAACATTATGTTTGGACTTTCTTTTGAGTCCATATATGTGAAATTATGTCAATGAAAAATAAAGTGACTTAAAAAAACACTGTTTGTTGTACTGGTGGTATAAATGAACAGGGACACTCTTACAGCATGTTTAATGTTATGTAATTTGATGATTTGTTAATGTGTCATTGTGTCACTTCATCATTAATAACTTATTATTAACTACCCATGCACTAACATTAACTAATGGCTAGTTAAGGTTGATTTTGACATGACTTTACTTGAGAGGGCCCAATCATAATGAATTCACTCTTAACTACCCATGCACTAACATTAACTAATGGCTTGTTTATGTTGATTTTGACATGACTTTACTTGAGAGGGCCCAATCATAATGAATTCACTCTTAACTACCCATGCACTAACATTAACTAATGGCTTGTTTATGTTGATTTTGACATGACTTTACTTGAGAGGGCCCAATCATAATGAATTCACTCTTAACTACTCACTAAACTCAGCTCATGATTTATGATATACTTCCTATCAAATACACATGTACTAACACAGTGAGTATCAGCCTGGTTATGCTGTGCCAAGATGCCGTGTGGATTTTCAAGAAGTCAGAGAGCGGAGGTGCAGGATCTTCACGGCTCTGTCTGGATGGAGAGTGAACTCTTTCTAGTTTGAGCATTTCTTTAGGAATTGTTCTACAAATGTTCTTTGTGGGTTTTGGGTTTTTATTTTTAATTATTCTGTGTATAAATCAATAGGGTGAGTTTAAAGGGAAAGAGGAGAACATAAAACAGACAAGATCAGTCATTAGTGTTTTTAGTATTTTCTACATGATGAAGAGGATCAACTAATCCTTTGACACCCAATAATGTTTAAGACAAAGCTGAAGATGTCAAATGCTCAAATTATGATAGTATTAAATAACTTAAATTAATTTCAAAGCCAGAGTATTTCTCATTCTTTCCTAAAGATTTAGTTTACCCATAAATGTTAATTAATGCATTAACTATCAAACATGTACTAACATGTAGTTAAGGCTGCCGTTTTTCATCCATGAATCCGTATGACTCCAGTTGTAGTTATGGATAGCCCTCTGTTAGTTCATAATTAGTTAATTCCTTGAATAATCATTAGTAGGTGATGAATTAAGTATTAATTTAGGCATTAGTACATGATTATTCATGTACCCTTATTGTAAAGTGTTACCGATATGGCCGTATGGCACTAACAGCACACACATATAAACACAAACACACACAGATGATATACCGTCTATTCATTTTTTTTCTCTGTGTGCCAACAACTGTGACATTTTGCTTTTACTCCTCCAGTATAAATCATACTCATCTTTTCTCATCACTCATAATGACACTTTCCTTCATCAGTGTCATCACTCAATTTTTATACACTTTCAGAAAAAACCATCATGCTACTATATGATCTACTCTGGAGGGATGCACAATATACAGTCAAGCCTGAAATTATTCATACCCCCATGGCAAATTCTGACTTTAAGTTACTTTTATTCAACCAGCAAGACTGGAAATGACACAGGCTTCTCCCAAAAGATAATAAGATGATGTACAAGAGGCATCATTGTGGAAAAACATATTTCTCAGCTTTTATTTACATTTGAACAAAAAGTGGCATGTCCAAAATTATTCATACCCTTTGCAAACTGTCACAGTCCAAAAACAGTGGAAAATCCAAAGTTCTGTACCATTCCAAATAGTCCAAGCTGTTCTAAAGCATCTTAATTACCCTGATTCATTGGGAACAACTGTTTTAATCAATTCAACAGGTGAAAAACAGAAGCTCTCTGCTGTTGGTTTGTGGACAGTCATGGCTAAGACAAAGGAGCTCACTGAGGACCTGCGGCTGCGCATTGTGGCTGCTCACAAGTCAGGAAAGGGCTATAAGACCATATCTAAATGTTTTGAAGTTCCAGTGGCTACAGTGCAAAATATTATAAAAAAATACAAGACGTTACGCACTGTGAAAAATCTCAGAGGACGTGGTCAGAAGCCAAAAGTGACATCTGTGCTGGCCAGGAGGATAGTGAGAGAGGTAAAAAAGAATCCAAGGATCACCACCAAGGCCATCCTGATGAATCTGGGCTCTGCTGGTGGCAACATCTCAAGGCAGACAGTCCAACGGACACTGCACACCGCTGGGTTCCATGGATGCAGACCAAGGAGGACACCACTTCTCCAGATAAGGCACACAAAACCCCGCTTGGCCTTTGCAAATGCTCATCTGGGCAAAGAAGAAGACTTCTGGTCTTCTGTTTTATTGTCAGATGAAACAAAAATTGAATTGTTTGGCCAGATTCTGTAGCCTTCATTTGGCGTAAAAAAGGAGAAGACTTCAACCCTAAGAACACCATCCCAAATGTCAAGCATGGTGGTGGGAACCTAATGTTTTGGGGGTGTTTTTCAGCCGGTGGACCAGGGAACCTAATCACAGTTAACGGCACCATGAAAAATGAGCAATACATCACAATTCTCAACAACAACAACAGGCAGTCCGCAGAGAAACTTGGCCTTGGGCACCAGTGGACATTTCAGAATGACAACAACCCAAAACACACAGCAAAAGTGGTGAAGAAATGGTTAGCAGACAAAAACATTAACGTTTTGCAGTGGCGCTGGACTTAAAGGTCCCATATTGTCAAAATCAAAATTTCCTGGCTTTTTTCATGACAACTGAGGTCTAGGGGTTATGTAACTACCATATAAGTTTCAAAACAGTCAATCCACAGTAAACTGCACACAGCCTGCTTAAAGCAGCTGTTCCTTTTCACGAGCCGCTGTGACTTCCCTAAAAATGTGAGATCCGATCAACTCAGTCATTGCCTTCAGTCACCACCCCGAGCACCAACCACCGTCCCACCCTTCTTTTGTGAAACCCCGACAACATCGCGTATATGCTATTGCTAAGCAACAACAACACGGAAACAAGTCGAGAAAACCCTGTTCAGTCGATAGATGTCGAAACTACATCATTGCACAGGCTTCAGAACAACGTGAATATAAGAGACCAGTGGCACATCAACTTCAGCCTCTTTCACACAGCCATTCCGGTAAATACACGGATAATGTGTCCCATGATTTGTTCCGGAATTGTTTAATTTAGTTCATTCATTGTTGTTTTCCGGAATCTGTGCGTGCTTTACACACAACCCGCAAAGACATGTGACATTTGGAAGTGAGGTGTAATGCAACGCGTACATTTCACTAAACTGAAACTAACCTGATGAACAATCTGTGCTTCAGTGCTGATATGAGGAGCTCCGTTCATTCCACTTTGCACGTATTTTTTCCCGTCGTGAAGAGTCGCAGGGTAACATGCATCATCACTACAACACTGCCTTTATGGCATTTGGTTCTGGCTTTTGTTCACACAGTGCTCGTTCCCGTAATTTTCCGGAATCAGCGCGCATTGTGAAAGGGGCTTTACTAAAGCAACAGTTATATAGCTTATTGCATTCTGTGTTTGAAAAAGAAAAAAAAATTCATTCTGAAATATCCTGTTGAGTACCACCAAGCCACAGCAGGCTAGGCTCTGGGCTAGGCTACAGCATACATGACCGTAGTTACTTGTGGTTGGCCTGGCTGTGCATCACTCAGAAAACAACAGGCCAATCAGAAGAGAGGCTCATGAATATTAATTAGATGGGCCTGTTTCTGACAGAGCTCCTAAAAAAGGAGCTGTAAAAATATATTGAGATGGATTTTGGCACTTATACCGCAAATATATATTCTTAAGGACATCAACAACTAAAATAAACCTCCAGAAATGTGTACAATATGGGACCTTTAAATCCAATTCAAAAAATATGTGGAGGGAGCTAAAGGTCAGGGTGATGGCAAGAAAACCCTCCAAACTGAAAGAGTTGGAGCTCATCACCAAAGATGAATGGGCAAAAATACCCATGGAGACATGCAAAAAGCTGGTCAGCAATTATAGGAAGCGTTTGATTGCTGTAATAGGCAATTAAGGCTTTTCTATTGATTATTGAGAAGGGTAGTAATTTTGGACATGCAACTTTTTGTTCAAATGTAAATAAAAGATGAGTAATAATATTTTTCCACAATTATGCCTCTTGTACATCGTCTTATTATCTTCTGGGAGATATCTGTCTCATTTCTAAGCAAAAAAAACTTGCTGGTTGAATAAAAGAAACTTTATGTCAGAATTTGTCAGGGGAATTAATAATTCCGGGCTTGACTGTAGCTATACCATATCTGTACAATATAGATTTTTTCCAGTAACATTCAATAGTGTATATTTAAATATGCATGCATTTTTGTTGTTGTTGATTTTACATTTGTGACCCTGGACCACAAAACCTTACTAGTCTTACTCACAGGTATATGTGTAGCAATAGCCAACAATACATTGTATGGGTCAAAATTATTGATTATTCTTTTATGGCAAAAATCAGGATATTAAATAAAGATCATGTTCCGTGAATGTATTTTGTACATTTCCTACCTTAAATATATCAAAACTTAGTTTTTGATTAGTAATATGCATTGCTAAGAACTTTAAAAGAGATTTTCAATATTTAGATATTTTTTTTGCACCCTCAGATTCCAGATTTTCAAATAGTTGTATCTCAATCAAAGGAACACTTATTTATTCAGCTTTCAGATTATGTATAAAACTCAATATTAAAACAATTTACTCTTATGACTGGTTTTGTGGTCCAGGGTCACATTTATATTTCTGTATAATTCTGTTAAACTCATTTTAACAGATTTACAAATGCATATCAAAATACATTTCTGTTCTAACACCAGTGGTCTCTGTTCTTTTTCTATTCTTTCGACTTGTTTTATTTTATTTATTATAAAAAGGACCCTCTAACACTAGCATTCTCTATTCTCTTTATATTCTATCTACTTGTTTTCTTTTTATTTGTTATAAAAGAAACCTTGCCACGTTTACTGCGTTAGACTAACCAAGAATTGTCACAGCACTTTTGTTGGTTTTGATTGCTTCTGTTGTCCTCATTTGTAAGTCGCTTTGGATAAAAGCATCTGCTAAATGACTAAATGTGAATATAAATGTAAATATGTGACCCAGTCTTAAGTAGCATGGGTATATTTGTAGCAATAGCCAAAAATACATTCTATAGGTCATAATTATCGATTTTCTTTTATGCCAAAAATCATTAGGATATTAACTAAAGATCAAGTTTCATGAAAAAATATTTCCTACTTTAAATATATTAAAACTTAATTTATGATTAGTAATATGCATTGCTAAGAACTTCTTTTGGACAATTTTAAAGGCGATTTTCTCAATATTTAGGTTTTTTTGCACCCTCAGATTTCCAAATAGTATTTTGGCCAGGTATTGTCCTATCCTAACAACCCCATACATCAATGGAAATTGATCAGATCAGATACATCAGATGATGTAAAAAAAAAAAAAAAAAATGACGCTTATGACTGGTTTTGTGGTCCAGGGTCACATTTAAATTTCTGTATAATTCTGTTAAACTATATTTAACAGATTTCAAAATGCATTTCTGTTCAACTTGTTTTCTTTTTATCTTTTTATTTTTTATAAAAAAGAATCCTCTAACACTGATGTTCTCTGTTTTTTTCTATCCTTTCGACTTGGTTTTCTTTTTATTTACTATTAAAAAATGACCTTCTATCACTAATTCTCTATTCTCTCAATATTCTATTTGTATTATTTTCCTTGTATTTATTATAAAAGAAACCTTGCTACGTTTACTGCGATTTTTGTTGGTTTTGCTTCTATTGCCCTCATTTTTAAGTCGCTTTGGATAAAAGCATCTGCTATATGTCTGCCTAAGTAGACTTGTAGCATTCAAAACAATTGATTTCATACTTTCATTTCTTTAAACAAGCTATTTTTATTTATTTTAGATACAGATTTTACAATAGTAATATATTTTCACATTAGAATCAAACCCCTTCACCTCCATGTACAGATACTCTAATAGCCTCTATAATATACTGTAAAAAAAAGTTGTAAATAAAAGAAAGATTACAAGAATTTTAGTCTTTAATAAATAACAGTATTCCTATGGAATACTCGTATCCCTACTACTAACTACTACCACTTCATACCATGGTACATTAAATCCAAAAGTACCATAGTATTACCACACTGAACTTTACTGAAATTAAAAATGTGCAATTGCAACTTTAAACACTTTATTCTAGACTTCTGGTTCATTAGCTGCTATACGGAAATAGCAAGAAGAATAACAACACGCAGTAAACAGTAAAACAGTTTGTGCTACAAACCAGTGTGTTCATAATTATGATAATATATTAAAATAATATGGTAAGACACACTAATTTGCAACATCAAGCAGGAAAACGAGCTGTTTTGTACAGCTAAAAATAATTATGGATGTGACCGGAATCCTGAACCCCAAAATGTACAAGTGGCCATGACCACTCTTACAGGAAAAATAAGATGGATAGGCACTCATTTTACCTGATTTGACTTAAAATGTCCTTAGTTGGTGTAACCTATTGTATCAGGTGGATTCAACCCTTCTAAATAATATTTCTGACTTCAATAAAACAACATAAAGCACACTTTCTAGTTTACCTGATAATGTATTCTTTATAGGATGCCTGATAAAGTCATTGTGGCACAGTGCTCTTTGTAAGGGTCATATAATTACTTCTCCTTTTTATGCAGTCTGTCCCTTTCCTGTATCCTTGTTTGCTCAATTCTTACTATTTCACTTCTTTTTTTTTTTAAATATCTTAGCTGTTATTTTTTCATTTTGTCCTTTCTTTCTCTCCCTCCCTCTGAGCTGTCACCAGGCCATATGTAAAATATCTGTTTTTCCTCTGTGCATTTCTCATTTAACTCCCTCCTTATCTCCTTGGACTGACCCTTCATCTCTCCCAGCCTTCCTCTCTCAGTTTCCCTCAATCTGTTTCTCTCTCATCAGCTCCCTCCTTCTCTTGGCTGCTTTCTATCTCCCTCCCTCTGTCTCTCAGAAAGCCTGATTTGTAGGAAATCCAGCAAAACCAATGTGACCAATTTTCAGTCATTTATCGAATTTGAAAAACATGCTTTCGGTCATTTTGACCCAATAAAAAAATCTAGTCCAGTGCAACTAGCAAACATTCTCACAGTTAAAACAGGAATTAAAGGTGACGAAAATAAAGTTTTAAAGTGTTGTCCACATGCCTGTGGCAACATTTTGTGAAATGTCCAGTGAGTGGAAAACTGAACAAGCTAAAAGCATGTTTAGTTTTTTTTTTTTTTTTTTTTTGCTTTATTACAGGATAAGTTAACTTCCAGAATACAAATTTCCCGATAATTTACTCACCCCATGTCATTCAAGATGTTCATGTCTTTCTTTCTCAGTCAAAAAGAAATGAAAGTTTTTGAGGAAAACATTCCAGGATTTTTCTCCATATAGTGGACTTCAATGGAAGCTAACGGGTTAAAGGGCCAAATTGCAGTTTCAATGCAGTTGTAAAGGGCTTTACATTTTTGCTTTTAAAACTGGTCGGTACTTTTGCCTACGTGACACGTGACCTTTCCAACATGACTACGTAATGCGTAAAGTCGCGCTACTGCAACATGAGCATTTGTGGTTAAAAAGTGTGAAATGACTGATCATTTTGCTAGATAAGACCCTTATTTCTCGGCTTGAATCGTGTAGAGCCTTTTGAAGCTGCACTGAAACTGCAATTTGGACCTTCAACCCATTTAACCCCATTGAAGTCCACTATACGGAGAAAAATCCTGTAATGTTTTTCTCAAAAAACGTAATTTCTTTTTGACTAAAATCTTGAATGACATTTTCATTCTGGAAGTTGGTTGTCTGGTGAGTAGTTGTCAGCTACAAGGTTAAAGCTCTATTACATTTAAAAATAGTATACCACCAACGTGTAATCCAGGCCAGAAAAATGTAAGATTAAAATATATTTGCTGAAGGAACCATATATTTTTGTTCGCTTCGAATGCTGTACCGGGTGAGCTACTGAGCAAGTTTACCATGACAGAAAAGCCATACATATGTTTAGAGGTCATAAAGTATTGAGCAAGGAACTGATAGAAAAGGAATTGTAAGAGAAAATAAACAGAAAATATCAAGAACACAGAGCTTTGGAAAAGCAAAAGAGCTCTTGATATCAAATGTCACATTAAAAATGTCATTACATACAAGCATTACAACGATTTACTGACGCGTAAAAATAGATCACGATGGAAAATGTACAAACCAGTCTGTCAAAGTGACAGACAATGATTCTACTAATCCTGATGTGGTAAAACGAGACCCTGCACCTGAGACACAACATCACAGGAGCTCGCACACAAACTCTCACTATCTAAATCCCCTTCAAACATTCTGTCTCCCAGTCGACGGTTTCTATTTCCGTCTCCATTACAGTCGTGTGACAGAACGCTCACTTTACCACAGAGAGGAGAGAGTCTGCGGTAATTAACTCTAATTAGAATAGCTCCCCTAACAATACAGTTCCCTTTCAGAGAACGAACGAGTGTGTCTTTGTGTGTACATGGGCTGGAAAAGCGGGGCAGCTGTTGATGTGTGTCCGGAGGTCATTACGAACTTCATCTCCTGAAGTGGAAAACTGCCCTTTGTGTTGAAGTGAGGATGGGTATGTGGATGTCTGGAGGACGGATTCTCTACAAATGTCCAGACTTCCTTTGTCGTAAATAATTCCAGACTACAATCTATCATAAATAGATTTGGTGCAATAAAGGACGACTCTCACTTGTGGGTGAAGGAAAGGAGACGGTGAGCTGCAACAAGGTCAGGTTCTCTTCCCATTTCTTTTCTCAGCCATCTTAGGCCCATGGGTGAGTCACATCTTTGGCACAATTTGGTTTGGCTTTTAATGCTATCCCACAGTTCTCCTAAAGGGAGAGTTTTTCCAAAGAATTCTGTCATCATTTACTCACACTTGTGTTGTTTAAAACCTGCATGGCTTTCTCTAAACACAAATGAAGATATTTTAAAGAATATTGGTAACCAAAAAGATTTGGTTCCCATTGTATTTTTTCTTATAAAATGACTGTCGATGGGATTTACATCACAAATGATAATAGAATTGTATTTTTTGTGTGCATTATACCCAGTGTTAGGTATTTTACTTTAAAAAAAGTAATTAGTTATAGTTACCAATTCTCACAAACAGTAACTGAGTTACATTATTATAAAAGTAACTAATTAACAGGAAAAGTAACTATTGTTACTTAAAAAAAAAAGTTAAAATATGTAAAATAACCTGGATGTCCCCAATATTAAATATGTAAAATGAACGAAATGGACGCTAAATAGAATAAATTATTACTATAAAAGTGAGAGACTATCAAATTCAAATTGTTAAATGACTGTAAATATCATCAACTCTCTACGGACACCTTAGCAACAGAATTGCCATTGGCTAGTCTTTTTTGTTTTGTTTTGTTTTGTTTTGTTTTGTTTTGTTTACGCACTAGACTAATATTAAATATCTATCAACAATAACCATGTATGAATGTATATTTGTCATGTTGACAAGACTGGTGGTGGTGCTTATAATATTATTTGTCATTTAGTGTTTCTATAAAAAGGGTAAAAAAAACTTAAAATAATACTGATAAGATAACAAAACTACTACGAATACTACTACTAACAATATAAAACACACTAAGGATTAATGAGATTCTGGGTTCATGAATATTAATAACGTTGTCTGCGTTCGCTCGAACAGATTTGCTAAAATCAAAACAGGGATGATAATTGGTGAGCGCCAGCCAATGAGATTGCCGTTTGCGTATTAGTTCCGCCTACTACCGGAGAAACCGGCAGTACTTAAAGGAACACTCCACTTTTTTTGGAAATAGGCTCATTCTCCAACCGATAAGCTATGCTAAAAGTGATATCACCAGAACAGGAGAACGGCTGAATGGATTTCAAAATGGAAAAACTCAATTTATTATCTTGGGGGGAGTTGGAGAATGAGCCTATTTCCAAAAAAGTGGAGTGTTCCTTTAAAAACACGAGAATTCAAAAGGAACTCCGCTATTTTGACAGGAAATACAACAAAGAATATTGTTTACATGTGGTGCGTCAATTCTGAATGGTATGTAACAGCACACCTCAAATTCAGGTGTGCTGCGCATCCATTCAGATTAACTAAAAAATAAAATGAATAAATTATAATAAATTATAGAAATGTGGCATTTTATTGACAGTATAACGTCTTTAGTAACATTGTTTATTTATAACTGTGTTTATTTATAACTTCAGTTTTTTTTTCAGTCAAACCAAAATTTATTCAGACACCTTCAACATTTCTAACATTAGCACATTCGCTATGGTTTAGAAAATGGTAATAAAATATGTCTTGATAATGTCAGATGACTTTGATAGAAAGGTATTTAATGGATTACAATCAACCAAAAATGCAGACAACTGTTAGTATGACAATATTTACACAATTAACAATTCTTCATTGACCAATTATTCATTGGCAATTCTTAATTTTGTTCAGTCTGTGGTGTAAAAAGGTCACATTAGCAATACAGAAAAATCACTTGAGCAAATGGTCAGGTCAAAGTGTCTAAATAATTTTTGGTCCCAGATTTTTATCAGTTTTACCTGTAGTCCACTGTATGAAGAATTTTTGGGTATGATACATCACCATTTACTTTATTTTTTTCTATCCTCATTTACATAAATTAACTATAGTGTCCTGCATCCACTAGTAAAAAAATATGAAAAAGTATATCTGGTGTCTGAATAATTTTTGGTATCTGTAACCAGGTAAAATTCAATTGCATTGCTGTAACTGTTTTTGAGAGCTAATCTGAGAGCCCTGTGCTACGGTGTTTTAAAAAGACCCCAATTCAAAAGAACAGCATGTGGTGGGATGGTGAATAATTTACCAACGGACACATAAACACACAGACGTCCTCTAACTGTAAGCACAGGCGGGCATTATCTTCTCTTTTTCACATTTTCAGAGTATGCGGCTCCAATCTATCAGACACAAAAGCTCAGGCGAAACATTAGAAGGGCCATAATGATGATCTGTGTCCATTGCGCTGATTATGAGGTTCTCATCTGTTCCTCAGGGCTCTCGCTGTTACGTGCTGGATGAGATCTTCGGCAATGACGAAGCAAGCAATGTCATCGCTGCTGAGCCATCACTGAGAGATGAACAAGAAGCACTGAAGCTTGAATCCTGGCATGCCGGCTTTCCATTCTACAGTTGGAATCATATGCAGACGAGGCCATTCCGGCTCCAGCACGCCACAGTCGCCTGAATTCACACCCGTAAGAAGGAAACTAAGAAGGTGCTCTAGAATCTAATCAAATATTCATGAGGATGGCATATTTAAATGAGAAGTTTCTTCTGTGTGTTTATGGTAATTTTGATAGTATATCTTTCAGCACAGTAATACATGCACATAGATGTAATTCACAAGATGATGCTGGGAGACTGCCTTCGGCATGAAAATGTCACACATTATGGGCTTATAACTAACTTCTGGGAAAAGATCAAACCAATATGCCTATATAGATCAGAGTATTATTGTACACCAAACTAAAATGAATCCTTTATTTTTTTTAAAAAAGGTAAACAAATCAGATTAAAAAAAGTTTTCTTTCTTCCTTTCTTTAAATAACTTTTAGATTATTTTAGATGTAAAAATCAATCATTCTGTTCATTCCTTACTAAAATAAAAAAAATCAATAAAAACATTTAAAGAATTTAATATAATGCCAAAACATATAACAACTATCAAAACTATTACCTAAACTAAAATGTACATTTTTAGTAGTTTTAAAATTATTTCTTTATTTCTATTTTTTATTAAATAAAATTAAACAACAATATGATTATTGTAATAATAATAATATATTATTAATAATAATTATTGTACACTAAATGTAAAACTAAAATACATTTTTTAAGATAAACAAATCAAATTAAAAAACGTTTTCTTTTTAAAAAATTAATAAAAACAAAACAACATTTATAGAATTTAATAAAAAGTACAGCATCAAATAAAAAAAAATACAGTGTCAAAAAATAAATAATTGTAATAATTATGGTAGTAATCATTGTAATAATAATAATTGTAGTGCACCAAACCTAAAATTAAAAGGAATCTGGTAACACTTTCTATGAAGCCCCTATTTATAATACATTATGAGAGTATTTCTAAGGCATTATAATGAATGCATAATGCATTATAATACAATTTATAATATGTTATATCATCTCATTAATACTCGTAACAACAATTATAATACATTATAATACTTGAGTATTTGAGGTTATAACTATTAAGATTATGATTATTTATAACACTCAATGGATGCCATTTAATCTATCTAATTTATAATGGACTATATCATATTACATTTATTTTTTCATTTATATTATGTTTTATTAATATATGGTCCCCTTATTCTACTGACTATAAGCAACTTTTCAACTACATGTCAACTAACACTCCTTAGAGTAGTAGTAGACTTAGGTTAAGGTTAGGCTAGGTAGTAGGTTCATGTACTTGCAAAGTTACTTATAATCAGTTTGCCATTTGGGGAACCAACAAAATACAGTGTTAGCATATATTTTGCATACTACTAATAATAATTACTGTTAGCTGACATGCAGTTGCAGAGTTACTTATCAAAAGCTGTCTGAAGGATATACCATCCAAATAATCAAACTGATAATACAATATACAAACACATTTATCTCATCTGATACCTGATCGTATGGCTCTTTGAGAAATATTATTATAATTACTTATAAGTGGTCTTTGTATGCTTTAAGTAAAGTGACATGAGAAACATGGCAAGATATGAGACTTATAATACGTTATAACTATGGAGGAGGTAATCATACTCTTAAAAGCTATAACCACAAATAAGTAAAACATTATAATACATTAAAACTGATCTTATGAATACTCATAAGATGATACAACATATTATAAGGTTTTTTATAATGCATTATAAATGTATTATAACGCCTTAAGAATACCCTTATAATGTATTATAAATACAGGCTTCATAGAAAGTGTTACCAGGAATCTTTTATTTAAAAAGTTAGCAAATCAAATTAAATGAATAATAACTGTAATAAATATGGCAGTAATTATTCTAATAATAATATTGTACACCAAACCTAAAATTAAAAGGATTAAAAAAGGTAAACAAATCAATTTAAAAAAAAGTTTTCTTTCTTTCTTTCCTTAAATAACTTTAATGTTTTAGATGTAAAAATAAATCCATACTAAAATTAAAATTAATAAATAAATAAAAACAACATTGAATTGTCAATTATAGAATTTAATGTAATGTTAAAACATACAACATCTATCAAAACCTTCATCTAAACTAAAACTGAGATGAAGTAGCATTAAAATAAGCGATTTCTTTATTTTTATTATATAAAATAAAATAAAATAAATAACAGTAATAATTATTGCAGTACTTTTTGTAATAAATATATTTCTTACACACCAAACCTAAAACCAAAAGGAATCCTTTAAGGAATTAAAAAAAAGGTAAACAAATTTAATAAAAAATGAATTTTCTTTCCTTTGTTTCATTAAGTAACTTGATTGATTTAGATCCAACCTTCTGTTGGTTCCTTAATAAAATGATTTTTTTTTTTAATTAAAAATTGTAGTAATTGTTGTAATAATAAAAATTATTGTACACCAAACCTAAAACTAAAAGTACTTTTCATTTAAAAAAGAGATACTTTCCTTAAATAACTTCTTTTAGACAGAAAATGAAAATGATTAAATTTAAATAAAAATACATCTACCAAAAACCATTGACTAAACTAAAACTGAAATGAAAAAAAGTATGTTATAAACGTTTGTATTGGCGTGTGAGAGAGAAAAAGATCTCTCAGCCTGTGAAAGGTCAAAGGTTAAAGAAAAAATATAAAGAGCTAATTCCATAAATGAATACTCAGCACAGTTGCACTAGAACAGAAGAAAAGAAATAGAAAGTAAACAAAAAAAGCGAGACGGATGCGCTAATATGAACCATAAGTGGCCGAAGGCGAGAAAGAAAAAAAAAAACAGCGGGTCAATATATTTATATATCAGACCCGTGACAGATGAAAGGCTCATTTCAGTCTTTTCCTCAGCCTCTCTCTCTCTCTCTCTCTCTCTCTCTCTCTCTCTCTCTAGTATGTCTATCATTTCTTTTTCTATTTCTTATCTCGCCATTCAATTAAATCCCAAATTCACATTTATTTGACTGTCATGGCAGTCCATAATACATTATTGCCTAAGAATAACCTTAACGGATTCCCTCACTATCTATCTATCTATCTATCTATCTATCTATCTATCTATCTATCTATCTATCTATCTATCTATCTATCTATCTATCTATCTATCTATCTATCTATCTATCTATCTATCTATCTATCTATCTATCTATCTATCCATCTATCTATCTATCTATCGCAGTGCCATAGGGTCCAGGTAAATTCATGCCTGCAGTAATTCAATTTCATTCTAATCATGACCAGCACTGATGGACAAAGAGCGGGAGAGAAATAGAGAGAAGAGGGAGGGAGAGAGAGAGAGAGAGAGAGAGAGAGAGAGAGAGAGAGAGAGAGAGAGAGAGAGAGAATAATCACACTTTGAGCATGATATCCAATCTCTTTTTCCATCATTCTCTTTCCTTCCCTCTCTTTCTCTCTCTCCGTCTCTCTTTCCAGGTCTTGGCCTTCCTCTCTTGTTAGGGTCTGTCTGTTGAGAGCTTCAGTAAACAGGCTCAGGCTCATATTCTGTAATGCCTCAGTCCAGGGAGTCGAAAAAGAGATTGTCAGTGAAAAAGGTTTCGATTTCATGTCAAACACATAGGCCGAGTTTACGTACATAAGCTCTGTAAATAGGTTTCGATTTCTAATTCTCAACAGATGTGCTCAGTCGGACCCCTCCGACCCACAAATCCAGCTTTAAACCCTCCGACACGAATTCCTCCTATAATACACAGACTCGCGTGCGAGCACAAGGGAAATCATTGCTCTGCATAGTTGTACACCTGAACGGTTAGCTCCTTATGAGTGTGTGTTTCACCACAAGCTACTGATGGCACCAATCCCATGTTGGTCTCCCAAGAGTGTACCCCTCCGTCCCACTGGGTGTGTGTGGCTCAGATAGGGAGTCTGACTTAGCGGACCAGAAAAGCAAATTACTCTGAAGTTCACTTTGATGACTTGTTAATTTGATTGGTCAAGCATACGATGCAAGCATGCGTGAGCGATTAGTCCATAATATGATTATTCTCGTAAGACTAGCGGCGGCGATGTGGAATTGAGTCACCCTCCCAGTCCGGCGAAGCATGAAAAACCTGTTTAAAAAGCAATTCCTGCGCCCATACACACACTTTAATTGTTTCATTGTTTTATTACGATGCAGAGCACCATCCTTAATGGTCAGAGCGCCCTGAAATAGTTACCCGCCCGTGGCGCTGATGTGAAGTGAGCGATCGAACGGACACGCTTTGATGCCGTCGGGCCGAAAAGAGGAGTGATAGAGTCGTTCCTCTTCCGCATTTTCTCTCTATCTTGAGGGCTAAACTAAGCGAGGCCGTCGTAATCAGCTGTGTCGTATGGAGCGAGAATGGCACTTTATAACGCACACTGCACAGTTTACAGATAAACACATTAGAGTCATATTTCACCCTCCAGCACAATGACTGCCAATCAGCACTGCAGAGAGCCAGTGTGTGTGTGTGTGAACTAGAAGCAAGGATATGGCTCATTTATTGAACATTAAAACCAAACTCAGACTAGGCATGGTAAAAAATAATGCCCAGAATGCTTCGCGCCGGAGCGTGGCACAAGTCACGAGCGACCGCATTCAAACAAAGAGTGAAAAACAGCCCAAGGTGCTAAAAGTCAGATTTAAATATTTATATTTCTGCAGTGCTTGCCGAAAAGTCTCACCTATGCGGCGAGCGCACAAACACCACGGAAAGAGCGAGGATAAAGATTGCTATTGACTGTGGCCCCGGTCTCATTCGGCGCACACCTCAAGTTAATCTTTCTAAATATTTGATTACCTAATACAATTTCGCTGGCCTCATTCTTTTTTTTTTCATTATGCATAGAAATAGTGGTCAAAATTTTTATGGGAAGGCATTGAAACACAGCGTCGCTCTCTCTCGCTCGCTCTAAAAGAGATGTATAATTTAAATGGAAAGATTAGCTGTGTGAACAGGCCGACTGCCCCAGCAGCAATGATTCCACTCTGCTGAATCAATACTCATCAGATCACTCACTAAACGGCTAAATATATAAACTAAAGAAGTGAATCCAAGTTTAATGGAATCTTGTGCCTTTATCTTAACCTCAACTACCTCTCTCTCTCTCTCTCTCTCTCTCTCTCTCTCTCTCTCTCTCTCTCTCTCTCTCTCTCTCTCTCTCTCTCTCTCTCTCTCTCTCTCTCTCTCTCAGGCTTTATTCAATCACAGCGCCAGGTCGACATCTAAACACTGAGGAAATAGCTAATGTTAACAACGCTGGGTCAAATAAAGCTCTGATTTTCATTCAAAACCAACAAGAATAAAAGATGAAAAATTCTCACAGTAAAATGAATTCCCCTCTTCGAAACAAAGTTTCAGTCACAGCAGGCTGTATTTCCTCTTTATGAAGTTCTCCGCGGGAGTGATTCCTGATTAATTTCAGAGTTAAAGTTGAAATCCTAACTTATGCTGAGGGAACCCGCCAAATTGACATGGTAATGAGCTAGCATGCACGGCTAAACTAGCAATGCCAGACTCAAACGGATGCATACATTTGAAAAAAAGGCTTGCGCTTCACAAAAAGTGCTTCAAACACGCACATATCCATATGAATGCGTAGTCGGAGGGTCCTTTTAGCTTGGGGGCCGCGTCTGTGGCGCAAAGCTTTCTTTAGAGCGATTGGGAAGTATCAAACCTAGTGCTTTAGCAATTTAGCATTAAAATACAGCAAAATCTCTGGAATAAATTGTTTGAGATTTCAGCATCAACCTTAAACCTTTTGCCACACACACACACTGCTGTCACACTCTTCCTAAAGAAACTCATGAGTTGAGCTTTGAGCGCAGCTCAACCAAATTGCTGTCCATGCAGCTCAATGGACCGTGACTGCTCTTCTTATGGGGCATCAGAGGAGACACAGCATGGCCCCAGAGAGAAAGGGAGAGAGGGAGGAAAGAGCGCAACAGAGAGAGAAGGAGAGAAAGGGATGGATGAAAGCAGGAATGTGATGTCCCGAAGTCCCCCAGTGTGAGTGTAAGCTGTTCTATTTCACACTGCGGCTCCTCTGAGCCCAGGATTTACTCGAGCCCTCTACATGCTGTCAACTAGACTCTCAAAGATCCAACACTTGTCTCTCCTCTGGCTTCCACTGCCTTCCCTCCTGTCTTCTTGGCTAAAGATGATATTTATCTGTCCACCCGATAATGTGGATTTATTTACATTGTGCTGTGGGTGTTTGCTTCTGCTGATTCACAGGCTGAGATGCGAGTTGTAGAAGTCCTTCGATCAGTTCCGACACCACAATGTAGACTCTTCTCAATGTTACACTAAACGCTCACTTGAAAACTCACATGCAATGTTGGCAAAATATGAAACCGTACATGCCTAGGTCAGCGTAAGACAATATAAGAGTCCTTGCTCCTGTATACATACACAAACACTACGACACCACAGCAGAGGGGGTTCCTTACATGCATTTACATTAGGGCCAGATTTACTAAACAGGGCAAATTAGCGGCAGTCAGTGCGTTATTCTGTGCGTGGTTTACTGACAATGCGCACATTAAAGAACGCAGAC
>NC_133369.1:30344249-30390119 GCF_049309525.1 Garra rufa
ACTTGACCAAACAGAGAGATGAAATCCATCTTTAAAGATTTCATTCAAAAATGCCTTATTTTTCTACAGTCAAGAAATGAGAAAATGTGTGCAGATAAAACGAAACCTTAATAGAAAATAACTACGAATGAGCATCAAAACAATAGAAATGTAAAATTAAATCAGATTAAATTAAGCTCAAAAACACAATATTCATAAATGTTATTATAAATGCAATTATAATGAAATTACTAATCAAACATTGTTTGACTTTATCATATATAGATCACATTATTATTATTTAAATCTTGGAAAACAGGAAAGCATGAAAAAGACTTTTCAAATTCAAATTATTTTGAATATTCAACCAGTTTACATAGGGCACGATAGGAATAATCTATCATTTTTATAGACTAAAAGATCTATAAGAATTTTAACCAAAAATAACAAATACATCAATCATTATTTTATAATTAACCTTTTTGAAATACATTTTTTTTAAACACAAAAACAGGATGCAATGATTGATTTTCAAATTCAGAGAAGAGTCTCAATTTAGACAGTTGTTTACATCTGACAACATACAAAATGTAAAAAATAAATGTATTTAACACAATCAAATAAAATAAAAAAATAAACAAATGCAAAATATGTATTCGTTTACAAAGTAATGGTAACATTAGCCATATCATGACACAAAACCATAATGAGGCATTAAATGAAACTAGGATGAATAAGAATTTGCATTATTATTTATATTTAATCTATAATTACCATTAAAATATACCAAATGTGCACAATTTACAACATTATTTAACAACATTAGTTAACATGAACAAAGAATGAAAAATACTTCTAGAGCATTTATTAATCTTAGTTAATGTTAATTTCAGCATTTACTAATGCATTATTAAAATCACAAGTTGTGTTTGTTAACGTTAGTTAAGTAACATGTACTAACAATCAACGACTATTTATCAACTAACATTAACAAAGATGAATAAATAGTGTAATAATTGTACTGTTCATTGTTCATTCTTGTCAGTTAATACATAAACTACTGTTAACAAATGACACCTTATTGTAAAGTGCTACCATCATTTTGTGAACGCTGTTTTGAATTGAAAAAAGGCAGCTGACACTTCAACAGAAAAAAAAGATGAATACAGTCCTGAAGAAAAATATATTATTCAGACAAAAGTTTAAACCTATTTTTCTCTCTAACTGATGTTAAATGCAATGTTTGCTTCAACAAAATGGCAGTTTTTTTGTTTTCAAACACAAAATGGCTGCAGTTGCGTTTTTCCTTGCATAAAACATGGCTGCCATGGTAAGATGCGCAGAACGACTGGGGAAAAGGATGTGAGAGATGGAGAACGGATGAGAAGGAGATTGCCTCTGCAATTTCTGCAATTTCACCCTCGCTATTACAGAACGAAAAAATTCGACATGTACGAAACGTAATTGTTTTTCCAGTTTATATTTTTATACGAAAGATCGGTCACCACCGGAAAAAAAAACTACACTTGTGTAAAGGCACCGAATTGCTTGCTTTGGAAAAAACGCTCTGCTGAATGACAAAACTAACAAGGCGAGAGAGGTGAATAAAAGGGGGAGGACGAGGTATCCACTGAGGTGGGCAGCGCAAAAAACGACAGAGATTCGGCTTTTTAAAACAATTAAAGAGATTGAGAAACGGACAGAAACTGGAAAAAGGAAATGCTGCGCTCACAGCAGGACCGAGCGAGTTAAAAAGAGTAGAAAAAGACAGGGATCAATTAGAGAGAAAGTAGAACTGACTGAAATGGTTTTTCACAGCGGGGGAGAGAAGGACCGAGTAAGACGCTGAATGAGAGAGAGGAGGGGAAAAAACAACAGCAGAATTAATGTTTTGACAAGTTGCCCCGAGTAAGTGCAGGGAGCGGAGCAAAGTGAATAGGATGAAAGACGAGGGCACCCAAGAGCTGTTTTCCATGAGACGCCGTTCAATCAAGACTCCAATATTGGCGTGTTTTTGTTTTGGTGGCACTTTTAGGATTCGAGCGAGGTGTCTTGCTACCAAAATCCAAGTATAAAGCTTTTCTTTTGCGATATACAGAGTGAGGGGATGGATTTAACTGCGACACATCGGCAGCTTTTGGGGATCCTTCAAGCATGAGACTTGCTGTTCGGGGGGGGAACTATTTCACTGTTACACTCCGGCAGAATCCGTCATGGTGCATAACGAGTGCTACATTTCCTATATACAAGCCTTTTAATAATTCACACGCAGGCTCAATACATTTCGAATGAATAGAAACGCTTATTTCGCGGCATTAACCAACCTTCCAACCAACTGTAGTCGTGACACGATTCCTTCTGGTATTACTGATCACTGTGCTGTCCTTCGCTTGTTCTGTTTCCCATGAGCCTGGTCATTAAGGCTCAAATGACCTAGCGAAATGAGCTCGACTTAATTAAACTTTAAATACAGCTGCTGCTGCCGCCGCGTGACTGAGATTTAGCTCCGGCTGCGGCTGTTGTAACATTTCCACGGCTCTGGTTCTGAGGCGAATGCTGACAGGACCCTCAGTCCAACACGGACTGTCAGATAAAAGAGCTGCCACAGGAAGGAACCGAAGTGGGTTTGTGGCACTACCAGGAGGAACAAACAGCAGCTGTGCAAAACATGCCCTGCCGCAACGTCCCGTCACACATCTCTCCTTTCATTCGGCTTTACATACAAATGATCAGAGGAAAGCACTACAAGAAAAATGCTGTAAAGGTGTGCAAGAAGGTATGCGGAAAAGATGGAGGATGGACGGCTGGAAGCGAAAGGTGGTGGAGAATGAGGAGATGTTTGAAAGCAAATGAAGATGATAAATGCAGATTTTAATTTTAAATGTTACTTTTATGCTTAGATGAAAGTTTAAATGAAATACATTTTAGTTAATGATTGAAAGGGTTTAAACCATGGTCAGTAGGTTACAATTTAATGCCAAATCAAATATACACACAGAATTTAGAATTTAAATGAACAATTTACACAACAGTACAATTCAATGGTATCTCTGTTGTGTAAAATAGTTTTATTGTTATGGATGATGCATGTTAAAAAAAATAAAAATAAATCATTTCTATATTTAAGTATATTTAAAATCACTTGGCTTTACAGACTGTTTTCCTAATTTTGTTTATTGTTTAAAAAATATATACAGATTGCCATTTTAAAACAAATATTTTAAAATTTACTTTTAATAATGTTTAATTCAAATAAATAATAATAATAATAATAATAATAACCAATAAGTATTAATAATATTACAATAATAGTTATACAAAACAAACTAATATTACAATTAATAATAATTAAACAGAAACAAACATAATAATAACTTATAATTATTATTATCATTTTGTTTGTTTTTTGTATATATATATATATATATATATGTATATATGTATATATAGTATATACATTATTTGTATATAAATTAGATTATGTTGATATATTATGTTGACAATTTAAAACAAATGTATAATTTTTCTTAATGTTTATTATATAAATAATATTATAAATGAATATTATCACACACACACACACACACACACAAAAATTCAAAACAAATGTATTTATCATCATATAAATGTATAATTTTATTTATATATAAAATTTACGTATTAAGTCATTTGACTGTACAGACCATTTTCAAACAAATGAATTTTCATAATTTATTATTTATTTGTAATAATGTGTAAATAATTCAAATTAATAATAATAAAAATAAAAAATAATAATAAAGTATTAATAATTATAATAAATAAAAAGTATTATATAAAGTTAAAACAAAACAACAACAACAATAATTATTATTATTTTGTTGGTTTTTTAATATAGATTTTATATTCAAAAAATTTTAATTTCAAAATAAATGTATCACTTTTTTATTATTGTTTATTATAATATGAATCATTACTTTTTAAATATAATTTATTCAGTATAAAACTGAATTATAGTCATTACGGATTTTGGTAAAGAAAAAAGTATGCTGTTTGGAAAAAAAATAATAGGAGAGATACAAAATCTTTCTAAAAAATGAATAAAATATACATAAATATAAATAATTAAAAAATACATATAGTATTTTGTATCATATAATATTATATTGTATTATTAGTGCTGGGCAAAGATTAATCACATTCCAAAATAACCGATATTGTTTATATAATATATGCGTGTACACTGTGTATATATATATATATTATGTATATATAATGACACACACATACAGTATTTTTTTATATTTACATGTATTTACTTGTATATATTAATACTCATATAATTTATATTATATATAAATATATTTAATATATAAATGTAACATTTTCCTAAAAAAAACATACATGTGTGTATTTATATATACATAATAAATATACACAACACACATACATATATTATGTATACAAAAACTTTTATTTTAGATGCAATTAATCGTTGCCCAGCACTAAAATGATATTTCATTGTATTACATACCACATATTCTTACAAAATCAATACAAAAATCCTAAAAAATGTGCATTAAACCTTGACAAAGCCAACCAAGCACAGCTGTCAACCAAAATGCTTTGAAATGGTCATATATATGTATGAATATAAATAGATATAGTCTATAACTATTCAGGAACATGATGCAAGGGATAGATGGAATTGAATATGAGGAAAAATCCGGAAATGGACAAGGTTTGAAGAGAGTCGAGACTCAGAGAAAGTGTAGTGGATAAGACTCTGATTAGTTTTGCTCTGGTAACGACAGATCATAAAAATGAGGGAGGGAAGGAGAAGACTAAAAGAAACAGAGTGGGGGAGATTAGTGCCACTCCAGGAACGACTAAACACTAGGAAGAGAAAGGGAAAAAAGCGAGGGAGGGAGAAGCAGGGATGCTACAGTTTAGTCTGGATTAGTTTCGGTCAGAGAACAGAAAAAGAGGGGAAAAGATAGAGAGAGAGAGAGAGGGATAAAAGAGATGGAGCATCTGAAGCGAGAGCATCAGAAGAGGAAAATGCGCAAAGACGAGGAAGAAAAGTTGTCATTCCACGCATTCGTTAAAGCATCCACCACAGATAAAGCAAATGTTAGTCCGATTGAATGAAGAACCTTTTCCTCCTCGAAACAACAAAAAACTCCATCATCCCTTATCAAATATTTGCTCCTAAAATAAACAACACATCCACCTCAGATCACGATGTTTCACATACAAACATTTCAAATCAATTGCACAAGCATTTTCTGCTCCACCACAAACAAGAAACTAGTTCTTTCTCACTTTAGCCAAACATCTCCTTAAAGGCTTCAAGAATTTGATTTCACAACAGAAAGTTTGTTTGATTTCCTTAATGTGGAACAAACACACTTTTCCAAGTAAGAAAAAGACATTTAAATACAGTGCTATTGATCGCCAGGCAAACTAGTTTGTAACAAATGCAAAACATTTTCATTGCTGAACAACTACAAATGGTGTCATGAAAAGTTAGGGAGACTGCGAGAGGCCAGAAGGCACGTTTGGGGCCGGGGCAGGACTGTGATATTGGGTTAGACAGCTTCTGAGTTGGTGTGTGTGTATGTGCATGTGTGTGAAGCAGGAGGTGGAATTGGGTCGGACGGCTTACGGACTGGACTGCCATTCCCACTCTTACTGGGCGGCATTCCCTGCTGATCCCGCATCAGCCAAGCCGAGCGGAAGGTCAACATAACTGCAGGGGTCTGAGAGCCAGCCTCGCTTCACGCACAGGACACGCACGCACACATACACGTGCACATACGCTTTCACACATCATGTTACAAAAAAGGAAACGGAAAAAATAGAAAAGTGTACAAATAATTTAAAATGTAATAAAATAACAATAAACAATAAACAACAGTTTATAATAAATTTATTATCTACAAATTAAATTAATTCAAATGTAATTTAATTAAAATTATTAATAATAATAACCACAACAATAAGCATTATTATTATACAAATATAATGATGATAATAATAATAATAATAATAATAATAAACATTATTATTATACAAATATAATTATTGTTATTATTATTGTTGTTATATATATATATACATATATATACACACACACACACACACTGTATACACAATATTTGGATATAAATTTGATTTGGTTAAGATTTTATTTTTCTACAAAAAAAAGACAACATCTTTTTAAATTACAAAACAAATATAATTTTATTAATATTTATTATAATATGAATATTATCACAAATTATTATTATTATTATTATTATTATTATTATTATTATTATTATTAATGATAATAATATTTTATTTACAATATGTAATATTTTGCTATGCAATTTTATTACATTATTATTTTCTTTGTTTTTGGACATACATTGGATACATTATTTGTATTTGATTTTGTTGACACTTTATTTATTTTTTACAAAAAATACACACAATACCCTTTTTCAAAACAAATATATAATTTTATTAATGCTTATATGAATATTATCATATATTACTATATTATTATTATTACTATTACTACATTTGTTATACATATATTTTGCTATTTTACTACATTATTATTATTATTTGTTTGTTTTTGTATATACATTATTTGCATATAATTTTGATAGTTAATAAAAAATACATACAATTCACATTTTCAATTTCAAAACAAACTTATATTTTTTATTATTGTTTATTGTAATATGAATATTATCACATATTATTATTACATTCTGCTATATACTATACATATTTTGCTATGTAATTTTATTACAATATTATTATTATTATTTTGTATGTTTATTTGTATAATGTATATACACATTATATATAAATGCATTTGTATATAAATTTGATTTAGTTAATATTTTATTTTTCTATATTAAATACAAAACAAGTGTATAATTTTATTCATGTTTATTATAATATGAATATCACATTTATTATTACGTTATTATTATTACTTTTTGTTTTATAATTTATCTTTTATCAATTTGTCTGTTGTGTGTGTGTGTGTGTGTGTGTGTGTGTGTGTGTGTGTGTGTGTGTGTGTGTGTGTTTGTTTTGTTATATATACATTATTTGTATATAAATTTGATTTTGCTGGGATTTTATTTTATTTTATTTATGTATTTACATTTTTTACACAAATGTTCAATTTCAAAACAAATGCATCTTTTTGTATAAATGTTTATTATAATATGAATATCACATTTATTATTACATTATTATTATTATTATTACTTTTTGTTTTAGAATTTATGTTTTATCAATTTGTCTTGTGTGTGTGTGTACACATATGTTTTGTTATATATAATTTTTGTATATAAATTTGATTTTGCTGTTATTTTATTATTTTATTTTATGTATTTACTTTTTTACACAAATGTTCAATTTCAAAACAAATGTATCTTTTTGTATAAATGATTATTATAATATGAATATCACATATTACTACATTTATTATTATAAATATATTATATAATATACATACATTTTATGTAATTTTATTACATAATAATAATAATAATAATAATTATTATTATTATTATTATTATTATTATTATTATAATTATTCGTCAGACAGGTTAATAAAACTGACTTTGTGGCTTTATTATTTACCCACAAAAAACATACAAAACCAATTTTAAAATATATATATATATATTTTTTAATTTAAATGTGTTAATGTTACCTATACCTCTAAAATCGAAAAATTCTAATTTGAAAATAAATGTACTGCTCAACGCAAGGCGACTTTTCAGCCCAAAACAAGTACAAGACTTGCTTTACCATTTATATTGCTATTTTAATCTCCATTTAAACCATTGTGCATGAGAAAGAACGAAGAAAAGGATGAAAAATAGAATGATGGGAGAATGCATTAGCAGAAGAGAGAAAATGGGAAGAAGAGGACAAATCTGCAGAAGGTAGTCAGGGAGGAGGGAAAGCGAGCGAGCGGTTGCGTGCAGAGAGAGGGGCATGTCTGATTGCGTGAGAGGGTGTGTGTGGGGGGGTGACATGGTTTTTTTCTCAAGGAAAAAAAACTAGAGGATGAAGAGAGGACTGTACTTACTCGGTGGACAACACACAGTGACTCGTAGCTTCATACATGGGAGGGGGGGTCCATCGTCTGTGGATAGTGCTGGAAGGAAAGAGAGAGAGAGTAAAACAGGAGACTGATGTCTTTGACACTGGGAAAGAATCTAAATTTGTTGCCACCGAATCGATGCTTTAGACTGCTCGCACTAAACACAAATACACACATAACCCAGGGCCATAAAAAGACTGCTTGACTCCGATGGAATGGCTAATCCATTAGCGCAAGCAGGAGCTGTAACGGGCTCGTTAATGCTGAGCTCGGCAGGACCGACTGTGAGCCGTTCCACAGATGATGGACACTCTGATGCAGTCAGATGGGCTCTGAGCAGACATTCACACTTCATAAACTTACATGATTACACCATTACAACATTATTTACACACCTGGAGGTCATATTTGCTTTCAGCTCATCTCTAAGTGTGATCCAAGCATGACTGCATATATTCCTTTTGAACAAAATTCCACAACACAGCTGCCTCAAAATGCTCAAACACAGTCTAACATTTCCTCAGTGGGAAAAAGAGAAATAAACGTGCTCTGATTATGAAACATTTTGGATATTGCCGATAATGTGTGTGTATTTTACATTACACCAGACTTCTGCTTTGTTCTTTCCTACAAATTAAAGGCTGTCTGAGTGTTTAAGCCCTTCAGGAAGTCAGTTGATAGCATATAATGATATTCATTTATGGCTATACCAAAACTGCAGCTTGTCAAGCTGCTCATTTAAAGTTGTTCAACTGCAGTCAAAAAAAGCTTTTTGAAAAAGTAGTTCAAAATGCAGCAAGCACACGAACACTGAAACTGAAAGAAGGCCTCAAAGTTTTATGATTGAATTTTGAGTTATTTGATGTCAATTTTCACACCATGTTTTCAACGAAAAGTTGAGCTGAACCTGTCTGAGAGATTATAAGAGACCCAATTTTAGTCATTTGACAAAATGTGTAGTTACTGCATGTGCTATATCTTACTATATTTTTATTTATTTCTTTTTTTAAACAGCAGTATTCATCTGACACCAATGCAGTCTAACTAAAAATTCCTCAGTCACCAGATATAATTTCTAAACGCTCCAGAAGGAAAACAGGGGAGAAAACTTTTGAACATAATGGTAATGTGTACATTTTTCTTATTTTGCCTAAATATCAGATTTTTTCATTTAGAACTGCCCTTCAGAGGCTACAGAACATAAGTTACATGTTTCCCAGAAGACAAAATAATTTACATTTACCCTGTTTTTCCTTCTGGAGGATCAGCGAGCATTTGAAACTTTTTTAATAGTTGCATGCGAGCCCCTAATTTGTCCACAGTGTAAAAAAATTGGATCTCAAATTCATACAGTCATTGTTGGAAGGGGTTCAAATACACAAAAATGCTGGAAAATCAAAGAATCTGTGGGACCTGAAGGACTTTTCTGTAGAACACCAGGGAGTTTGACAAACTTTGACAAACAAAAGTTTCAGGACAAACAAGGGACTCATAAACAACCATCACTAAACAAAACAAACAAACAAACAAACAAAAACAGCTGTGGATCATTCAGGTAACATCACAGTATTAAGAATCAGGTGTATGTAAACTTTTGAACAGGGTCATTTTTATATTCAACTATTATTTTCTCTTGTGGGCTATATGTAAACGTGTTTTATGTGTAATATCTTATTCATGTCAGTACAAAATAAAAAATAACGCATTTTGTATGATCCCTCTTATTTTGGTAAAATAATTAACAGTTGGCAGATTCCGAAAGGGGGGTGTAAACTTTTGACCTCAACTGTACTGTATAATTACCCAGTGATTTAATTGTGAAAGAAAGCACTGAAATGTATTTTTCCTTCCCATCTCATATTTATTCCCTTTAGGGGCTCAGTAATACACTTCATTACCTCCCATAACAGTGTATTCGCATTTGGGCACATCCCTACTGGTAAAATAAAGCAGAAATGTAAAATGGAAATGACTGGTAGATGTATTTAATGCATGAAATAGATCTATATGCACATACCATAATGGTCGTGTGTGAATTCAACATGTCAGACCTCATGAGACGACCATCTCCATGTCAGCTTTTAAAAGGCTTCTGATGAGTTTTTATCTCATGAGTGCACACCATTTTAATGTATTTTGCAAAAAAATGTCATTAATTTCTACATTAAAGCAAGAAAAAAATCCTCACTGCACCTTTAAAATAATGACTCGTTCTCGTTCTGCTAGAGCCTGCTGCTGGTGTTTTTAGCATGCTACGTTAACATCAAGAGTAAGTCTGACCTTACAGTTGTAGATACACAAAGAATTTATGTTTATGAACAGCAACACAGCATGTGCCCTATAATGCCATGTGTTTATATATCTGCATACCTCATTAGCATCAGGCCATGTTATGAAGGCTGTAAAACGAACATGAATCTCTTCCCATAATCTGAGCAGCAAGTCTGAGGTAGACACGCTTAAATTCAGGCTTGAGTGGGTCTGCTGTTTTAAAGAGCGTCTCTGGCTCCACGTTTAATCATAACCATAAATCTATAACAGCCATTTCAGTAACACACACCACAGCAGCGGCCATTTTCATCTAGTAGAGAGGCTTTTAACCGAACGTCTAACAACCGCAGATACATCCATTTAGTATGCGCAGTAATTTCACATTGACGATAATGAGAATGGCTGACTCCAGCGGGGCTCTGTGTGTGTGTGTGTGTGTGTGTGTTGTTATGTGTGGGTGCTGTGTTTTGGTTTTCTCAACCCCAAATGCATAGGGCTGGACCTTTTGGGTTGCGTTCATGGCATTTGAGTGACTCTGAATTTTAAAGCAAAAGTCTGAGACTACTAAAATGGAATTTCTTTTTATTTATTTATTTTTTTCAAAAGATATAGCACTAGCATTGAAGCTTAAGTGTAAAGTTTAATAAAAAACAAACAAAAAAACAACAACAACATGGACATAAATTTGTCTTTGGTATGGGGGTCAACAATATACAGTACCCATAATAAACACACACGCACGCACGCACTCTTTTATAAATCCTTTTAAATACCCTTTTCAAGAAAGGTTTAAATTTAATTGCTCTCAAAGGTTTAATGGTCAAGGAGAAAGTGAAATATGTATTTTCCTTGCACATTAATATTTCTAAATAATTTTTAAAAGTACCACCATGAATTATCATGAAATTCATAAGCTTTTCTGTTTTTTTTTTTTTTTTTTTTTTGCATAATGACTTTAATTTGGCAAGCAACATTATTTAAATAAATAAGCAGTTTGAGTTTAATATTTATTTGTAATTATTTAAATAATTTAACATTCTGTAATATTAATAATAATAATAATTATTGTTATTAAAATAATAATAAAATTATTAATATTATTATTAATATTTCTATAAAACACATTTTTGAAAAATTATATTCATTTTAGTACAAAGTAAAAGAGACTCATTATAGAAATGTATTTAATGTTTACGTTCTATGTAGATTTTTCTACATTTCTAGACTTTTTTGCTGCATGTTGGTTGTACAATGACTTTAATTTGGTATTTTGATAATCAGTTTTGCAGATTAACATTTATTTGTATTAATTTTACTTATTTATAATAATAATAATAATAATAATAATAATAATAGTAATTATTATTAGTATTGTTATTATTGTTGTTGTCATTAATAACAATTTCCAAAAAGAACATTTTATTTTAAAAATTACATTAATTTTAGTACAAAAAGAAACACTCATAGAAATGTATTCAATGAAAATTGTAAGTATATTTTTAGGGTACTTTTCTGATTTTTTTCAGCATTTTGGTTGCACCATGACTTTAATTTGTCAGTTTTTTTTTATATTATTTTTTTAAATATTAATAAAAAATATTAAATATTAATAATATTTTAATATTTATACTATTTAGATATTAATTTTTTTTATATTAATACACAGTTTTGGAGTTTAATATTTATTTGAAAATTACATTAATTTTAGTACAAAGAAAAACACATTATAGAAATGTATTCAGTCAATGAACATTTTATGTACATTTTTAGTGTATTTTTATTTATTTTTTTCTAAATATTGGTTGCACCATGACTGTAATTTCGCAGGCATGAAATACATAAAAAAAGTGTAAAGTAAAACATTTAGTAAAGTAAAACACTCATTATAAAAATATATTCAGTTAATAATTTTATGTACCATTTTGTGTATTTTTTTTTCTGAGCAGTTAGCAGTTTAATATGTATTTGTATTGATTTTAATAATGTATTATTATTATTATTATTACAAGTATGGGTATTGTTTTGGTTTTAGGACAACTCTGATGAAAGGTTTTGATCCACTTTAAATGTTGACAACTGTATTATTATTATCTATAAGAAATGTTATAAAGAATTACAACTTTTAAAAAAAATGACATTAATCTTAATACAAAGTAAATCATGCTCATTATAGAAGTGTATCAGTCAATGCATGAATTTTAATTACTAATAATATCATTTAATAATTAAAAAAATGCATCATGTCATTGACTCATACATCTCTGTTGATTTCATTACAGTTACACCAAAGCTGGAAACTTGATCCATGTTGTTAATCTAAAAGGAAACAAGCCAATGGGAGAGTCACTTACAGGTACTTCCTGTATTAAAGTCTAGTTAGTCTTGAAAGCACAACTCTTTAGTAGTCATCTCTTCCATTTCATCCACGAATGCTCTCGCACATACACACACACACAGACTTAAACTACAACTTGAATTTAGATTGGGCACACTGATCCCTTGTTTTCAGCGACAGGATTGAGCTTCAACAATTAAAAAGACAGACGCATTGTTACGCTGTCTTTGAAGTGAACAATAGACAAACACACACACATACACACATTTACGCTCAGAGTATTAGGGTAGGGGTGGGTTCGTGAAGTTTGACACAATGGCTCTGTGCTGTGTATACACTCTCATGCTTGAACAATGCTCTATTGTCCAGGTCAGCACTGTTGTAATTTATGTAAAGATACTTTTCCCCCTTTCTGTCTCTTCCTCTTTTTTCCCACCCTCTCTTTGGCCTTTGTTGTCTCACACTTTCTTTCAAGGAGACTCTTTCCTCTTCTTCTACTCTCTCTTATTCGACCGCCATCCTTCATCCTATAAGACCCCTGTGTCTGCAGACCCTCCGTCCACTCCAGGCTTTCGTTTACTGTGCGTTCCTACAGTATATTGATTCTCTTTCTATTCTTGGCTCCATCATGTTTTTCCTAGGATTTTATTACCACTCTGTCAGATTGTGGCACACTGATTGAATATGGTAAACTTCCAAAGTTTTTAAAAAGCAAAAAACCTAATTGTTTTTACAGTATGTTAGATAAACTAGCATTAAAAGCAGCTAGTTTTAAACACATGAAATGTTTGTATCTCCAGAGAGTGGTTTTAATATTGACGTGGTCAACTGTATTCAAAAATTAAAACCATACAACATCATAATTTTATCCTATTTATATTCAATTAATGGTCATAAGAACTACTACTTCAGCTTAACAGAGCAGCTCACACATACATGTGACCAAGAAATTAAAAAGAGAAAAGAACATGTTTGTTTGAAAACCAATTACAATTTTAAACTTGAATTTGTATTTAAATTTAAGAATGAAAACATTTACTTGTTGAGAGTGTGTTGACAGTCTGTGTAGTTGGAATGCTGAACTCCAGAAAATCAGTAATGAGGTGTTTTGACAGTTACAGATTTGAAAAACAAAAAGGCGGGAATAAAGAACCCTAAACCCTAGTTGGATTACAGAACTCCAGAAAATCTGTAATGAGGTGTTTTGACAGTTAAAGATTTGGTGTTTTGACAGTTAAAGCTTTGAAAAACATAAATAAAGATCATATAATAATATAAAGATCAATAAAGAATAATAAAGATCTCTAAACCCTAGTTGGATTACTGAACTCCAGAAAATCTGTAATGAGGTTTTTTAACAGTTACAGATTTGAAAAACAAAAAGGGAGTAATAAGGAACCCTAAACTGAACCCTAAACCCTAGCTGGATTACTGAACTTCAGAAAATCTGTAATGGGGTGTTCTGACATTTACAGAATTCAAAAACAAAAAGGCGGGAATAAGGAACCATAACCCTAGTTGGATTACTGAACTCCAGAAAATCAGTAATGAGGTGTTTTGACAGTTACAGATTTGAAAAACAAAAAGGCGGGAATAAAGATCTCTAAACCCTAGCTGGATTACTGAACTTCAGAAAATCTGTAATGAGGTGTTTTGACAGTTACAGATTTGAAAAACAAAAAGGCAGTGATAAGGAACCCTAAACCCTAGTTGGATTACTAAACTCCAGAAAATCTGTAATGATGTGTTTTGACAAGGTACAGATTTGAAAAACAAAAGGGCGGGAATAAAGAACCCTAAACACTAGTTGGATTACTGAACACCAAAAAATCTGTAATTTAGTGTTTTGACAGTTACAGATTTGAAAAACAAAAAGGCGGGAATAAAGAACCCTAAACACTAGTTGGATTACTGAACACCAGAAAATCTGTAATTTAGTGTTTTGACAGTTACAGATTTGAAAAACAAAAGTGCGGGAATAAAGAACCCTAAGATCTCTAACAGAGAGAACCATTTCAGCATTAAAGGGTTCTTCAGGATGCTCTGGTTCTAAATAGAACCGTTACTACATGTAAAGAATCTTTAAAGAACCATCTTTTTTTCCTTCTTTCTTTCTTTCTTTTTTTTTTTTTTTAAAGAGTTATCCTATTTTTTTTTATTTGCAATTTTTATAAATATTTTATCGACCAAAACCCTAATATTTAGCCCAGATTTTCTGCACAACCATGTTACTGCATTATAAAGGGCATAACACTGCTTACAATTGTAACAGTGGAGCAACACTTGCGAATCTCATCTCAACAGCTCATAAATTTAGTTTGACCTCCTGAGGTTAATGTCAACATTTTTTTAAAGGTTAAACACCTCCTTTCACTGACCACAAAAAATAAAATAAATCAAACATATACGTATATATTAGTTTCAGGCTTAAAAAAAAAATACAAAAAATGTGTGTGCTTTTCTAACCCAGAGAGAGAGACAAAATAAGAGGAGGGAATCAAAAAGCTTTGGCCTGAAACCAAAGCTGTAAAAACAGGAAAACTGTCATGTAATTTTATGGCCACATCTTTCCTTCCTGTTTGGACTTCATGCAGAGCAGCCGAGAGGACGAGGGCGGAGCCAAAAGCAAGAAAATCAGCATTTTCATTTGTGCCCTCATGAATATTCATATAAATTCTAAAAATAAGATACACATGCACACCAGGGTGAATATGTAATGTAAACCTGAATATGTTTTCATAACATTACATACCATCAGTGCTGAGGAGTAACTAAGTACATGTAACGTCATTACATAATTTAATTACAAAATAAAATGTAACTGTAATCCATTAGTTACTAAGATAAAATGTGTCATTAAATTACAGTTAGATAATAATGACAAAGGGATTTTTTTTCTGCAAAAAGGATGATGTTAGGATATGTTGAATAACATTCTTTTGCTGCTTGTTTTTGATGTGCACAATGCCTCCTGACATTAAAAGGCAGTTTAGTAAAGCAATGCTATTCTAATTCTTTTGATTGGTTCTTTTGTTTGAATTTGCAGTGCACCACGTCTGCCAATTACATTGATCCACATTGCAGCTGAAAGCTTTAGGCTACAACCTGTACAAAACTCAAAAATCTGAACAATCTCAAAGTAAAAAGAGGTGCTAAAGTCTGATTTTGTGGTGGTTGTGCTTTAAAATGAAATTATTATAATTTTAATAAATTACAGTACAACTGAAAAGGTCAAAGTACAACTGAAAGGTTAAAGAGTTAGTTCACCCAAAAACCATGTTGTTCCATAGCCATAAGACCTTCATTCCTCTTTCGAACACAAATTAAGATATTTTTGATGAAATCCGAGAGCTTTCTTACCCTCCACAGACAGCAACACAACTACCATGTTCAAGTCCCAGAAAGGTAGTAAGGACACAAATGGTTAAAATAGTCCATGTGACATCAGTGGTTTTAGGCTGAAAGTATTAGGCTGATTTATCCCCAATTTCACCCTTCCAAAAATTGAAGAAAAAATCTTGTTGAGCACCTCGCCGGTTTCAATGTCTGGTGCGGATTTTCCTGCAATGTGAGGCATTTACAGACCGAATCTTGTATCTTCCGATCCCCTTGCACACAAACAATTTAAATTGGGATGATCAGAGATATGATTATATCAGTACATTAACAATAGCCAATGCATGACCGCAAAATAAGCTGCTGTACGGGGTCCGTTGGATAGTGGAGATGAAGGAAAATGCTTGTGGAAGTCTTGCAATAACACAACTGTCGGTATAATGTGTCGAGAACATACTACAACCGTAGGGACAAAGAGAAACACTGTGGTGAAATCGCTTCAGTTTTGAAGGTACCAGGTGGGTGTAGAAATATAGTCAAGCCCGAAATTATTCATACCACTGGCAAATTCTTTTTTTGACAGGAAATTACACAGGCTTCTCCCAAAATATAATAAGACAAATGTACAAGAGGCATCATTGTGGAAAAACAATATTTCTCAGCTTTTATTTACATTTGAACAAAAAGTGGCATGTCCAAAATTATTCATACTGTACCCTTTGCAAACTGTCACAGTCTATGGGAAAATCCAAAGTTCTATACCATTTCAAATAGTCCAAGCTGTTCTAAAGCATCTTAATTACCCTGATTCATTGGGAACAGCTGTTTTAATCAACTCAACAGGTGAAAAACAGAAGCTCTCTGCTGTTGGTTTGTATATAGTCATGGCAAAGACAAAGGAGCTCACTGAGGACCTGCGGCTGCGCATTGTGGCTGCTCACAAGTCAGGAAAGGGCTAAAAGACCATATCTAAATGTTTTGAAGTTCCAGTGACTACAGTGCAAAGTATTATTAAAAAATACAAGACGTTCCGCACTGTGAAAAATCTCAGAGGATGTGGTCGGAAGCCAACAGTGACACCTGTGCCGGCCAGGAGGATAGTGAGAGAGTGTGGGCGTTTGGGTTGGGGGTGTTTTTCAGCCCCCATCCAATTGAGAATCTGTGGAAGGAGCTAAAGATCAGGGTGATGGCAAGGAGACCCTCCAACCTGAAAGAGTTGGAGCTCATCGCTAAAGATGAATGGGCAAAAATACCAGTGGAGACATGCAAAAAGCTGGTCAGCAATTATAGGAAGCGTTTGATTGCTGTAATAGCCAATAAAGGCTTTTCTATTGATTATTGAGAAGGGTATGAATAATTTTGAACATGCAATTTTTTGTTCAAATGTAAATAAAAGATGAGTAATAATTGTTTCCACAATGATGCCTCTTGTACATCGTCTTATTATCCTCTGGGAGACGTCTGTATCGTTTCTAATCAAAAAAAAAAAAAAAAAAAAAAAACTTTGCTGGTTGAATAAAAGTAACTTTAAGTCAGAATTTGCCAGGGTTATGAAAAATTTCAGGCTTGACTGTATGTAAACATTAGTTGCTGAAACTTCAATGGCGATCTGCTGCGTGAGATCACGTGAGGTGCTCCCTCTGGCATGATAATCTTCATAAAACCTTGTGGTGTGTGATGCGCTACAATTTTCAAATCTCGTAGTGTGTGCATGTTTAAGATTTGAGGGAAGAAAATCTGCGAAGATTCTCCTTATGTGTAGATTTCATAATTGGTTACGATTTTAAAACTCTTTTAGTGCGAGTCCGGCTTTAGTTCATTGTCTATATATTCTTGTTCAAATAAGTAAGGCTGGGCAAAAATTGCAAGTCATCCTCTGTCGAAATCTACAGACATATTTACAAATACTGTTTTATGTACAGTGTGTGTGTCATTTTCTACTTGTAAACAAAGTGCAGCGCATCCAGGTTCTACGTCAAAACGCCAAATGCATGGCGGAGACTGACATGGTAGAGAAGAAATCATTGAATATAGTCACTATTTTTGTTTTCTTTGTGCACATAATGTATTCTCATATAGCTTCATAATATTACAGTTGAACCACTAATGTCACAAGGACTATTTTATCAATGTCCTTACTCCCTTTCTGGGCCTTGAACATGGTAGTTGCGTTACGGTCGATGCAGGGTAAGAAAGTTCTTGGATTTCATCGAAAATATCATAATTTGTGTTCTGAAGATGCACGAAGGTCTTACGGGTTTGGAACGACATGAGGGTGAGTAATTAATGACAGAATTTTCATTTTTTGGGTAAACTATCCCAATAACACTGCCTGGTTTAAATGTTTAAAAATGACTAACAGTTAAAAACATTTATTAGAATTTTAGAAAAGTCATCAAATGTAACTTCCAAAGTAACCTTTCCAACACTGCATAGCATTGTATCGTAATTTAAGTTGTATTTAGTACAAATGTATGTGTTCAAGGTTAAGTTGTCACCCTGATTGACGTTTTTGTGTATGTTCTCCAACACTGCAGCTCACTTACAGCTATAGTAGTAATGGTGTCCGGGCAGGAATTCAAAGCCCAGGGAGAAGGGTGTGAAGCGCTGGATCTTTTCAGAGAATCTGACAGGGCCGTAGGGAGCATACGGCTGGTTACACTCCCATCTCTTAATGGCCTCTTTAGTCTCTACGCAGCCCCTGAACTGGCCCTCAGCCACCAGGTAGAGAGCCAGAGTCTCCACAGGACCGCTTGACGGGTGGTCGGCAGGATAGTGTGGACACAGTATATCCAGATAATCACTCAGATTGACCTGGACAGAGTAATCATCTCCTGTTAACCTGAGAGCAAGAGAGGGAGAGAGAGAGAAAGAGCGGTATATTAGAGGGTGTATTTCCATCATGAGAGAAATTCATGGCCACAATCATTAAAATGGCATTTTTCCAAGTCCACAGAACAGATTTCAGATGCGTCAGCAAGATCTGCACTGAATCACACTCGCATCGGCACTCGCTTGGCCGCACCGTGGAATATTATTAAGAGTTAGTGATCAGTCACACAGTCACTGCTGGGAAACAAATGCTTTAACGCGTCAGAAAATTAGTTAGTACCTGATGATATGGATAGAAGGATGCTGTGACAATGTGTAGTTGTAAAATAAAGATTAAAGTTAAGCAAGCTAAAATTCAGTTTTATGTTACTCTAGTGATAGTGCACGGTTACGCTGAAAGGAAAGGGAAACCCTGAGGATTTCAGTAAGGTCAAAAGATTCACACAGCAGCAGATACGGACCATGGCTCCCAATAACAGCTTCATGCTAATTAGTGAGAGTTTCATTCTTCGCTTGCCACACACACAGAGTCAAAAGTCAAGTTGCACTAATAGGGGAAGAATTAGCATAGAATGGCCCTTAGTGGCTTGGTAAATAAATTCACGTTCCCATTTGTTTACACGCTGTTGACTCTAAAAGGAAGTGTGTACAAGACACCATCAATAAAAGGAAAGGGAGAAGAGAGATAAAAAGAGAGACAAAGAAGCTACAGCAAAGAACAAAATAATAAAAATGAATAAAAGAAAAGGATTAACAAAAACAATGAAAGATAGAGAGAGAGAAAAAAGCAGACAGAAAGAAACAAAGAAAATAACTGAATGACAATGAACAAAAAACATGAATAAACAAAAGAAAATATGAAAGGACGAACAAAAATGAAAAAAAAAATGGAGAAAGACAGACAGAAAGAATGATGAAAGAAAGAATGCAAGACAAATACGGAGAGAAGGATGACAAGATGGAAAGAAGAACGAATGACAGAAAAACAAAAAGAAAGTGAAAGTGAAAAAGAAAGAAAGAAAGAAAGAAAGAACAAAAAATAAGGACAACAAAGAAAAAATGACAAGGACAGCAAGAAAGAAAGACAGAGAGAAAGACAGAAACACAAAAGGAAAGGAAGTGAAAAAGAAAGAAAGAATGACAGAAGAAACAAAGAGTGGGGAATTAAGAAAGGAGGAACAAAAATTAAAGAAAGGCAAAGATGAAAGGATGAATAAAAAGGAAAAAAAAGAAAGAACAAAAAATAAGGACAACAAAGAAAAAATGACAAGGACAGCAAGAAAGAAAGACAGAAGAAACAAAGAGTGGGGAATTAAGAAAGGAGGAACAAAAATTAAAGAAAGGCAAAGATGAAAGGACGAATAAAAAGGAAAAAAAAGAAAGAACAAAAAATAAGGACAACAAAGAAAAAATGACAAGGACAGCAAGAAAGAAAGACAGAGAGAAAGACAGAAACACAAAAGGAACAGAAGTGAAAAAGATAGAAAGAACGACAGATGGAAGGAATGAATGACAGAAGAAAGAAAGAGTTGGGAATGAAGGAGGACCAGAGATTAAAAAAATGACAGAAAGACAAAAGGAAAAAAAAAAAAAAAAACGAGAAAGATAGCAAGAAAGAAAGAAATAAAGAAAGATAAAGAAAGAGAGAAAGAAATAAAGACAAAAGGAAAGAAAGTGAGAAAGATAGCAAGAAAGACAGACAGAAAGAAAGAAAAAGGAGAGAAGGTGAGAAAGATAGCAAGAAAGAAAGACAGAAAGAATGACAGAAGAAAGAAAGAGTGGGAAATGAAGGAGGAACAGAAATTAAAGAAAGACAGAAAGACAAAAGAAACAAAAAAGAAAGTGAGAAAGATAGCAAGAAAGAAAGAAAGAAAGAAAGTAAGAAAGAAAGAAAGAAAGAAGGAAAGAAAGAAAGACAGACAGAAAGAAAGAAAAGGAAAGAAAGTGGGAAAGATAGCAAAAAAATGACAGAAGAAAGAAAGGGTGGGAAATGAAGAAAGGAGGAACAAAAAATGAAAGAAAGAAAGAAAGAAAGAAAGAAAGAAAGAAAGAAAGAAAGAAAGAAAGAAAGAAAGAAAGAAAGAAAGAAAGAAAGAAAGAAAGAAAGAAAGAAAGAAAGAAAGGAAAAAATAATGTACAAAGTTTGTAGCCAAGTTCACAGATACTTAAAAAGTGCAGATCAACTACAGACTGTGGAAAACAGGTGAGAACCAGAGCAAAGGAGCAGCGGAGATGAAGCGAGACAGGAAGAGAGGTGAGGACTGAGAGAGAGAAAGGTTAGAGAGCGGAGAGACAGACACATGGAGGGAGGTAAAGAAAGGGTTCTATTTTAATTAGTGGCCCTAGAGAGAGTTTGGCGGGAGACAGCAAGAAGACAAGATGGATTTTAATTGGTCTTTCTTCACTGCGAACTTGCGTGTGCGCCAGAGAAGGAACGCGAGCTAGGGATGAGAGGAGGCCACGGAGGAGAAGAAGAAAAGACAGGATGTGAGAGCGAGGCGGCCAGTCCAGGTCTGTCACCGGGAGTCTTTTGTGAAGAAGCGACAGAGCGAAGGAGGCAGAGGAAGTCTGAGAAGGAAAGAAGGGAGGAAGGGAGCGCGCACGGGCAAAAGAATGAGGAGGGGGGTTATCCACAGTTAAGTGGGTGGACAGAGAGACGACGGAAAAAGGCTAATGAAAGACTCCAGACCAGAGAGATAAAGAGCAAGGGAGCCAAACAGATGGAGTGCACAGGGAGAAACAGACAAAGTTAGAGAGTAAACGAGGTATCTGACCCAACATCTATGACCTAGTTAAGAAATTACCTCAGTACCTGTGGCATAAACTCATTACAGAAGACTGAAAATACAAGATGTGGTCTAGCTGAGGTCAACTGTCCATAAACTTTCAGATTGAACCATCAAAAGTGACTGGAGATGAAGACAAAGATCATCTCTTCATCAACTATCATGTCATAGTCCGTCCAAGAACTGACAGCAAATGTCATATTTACAAATACTGCAAGCTTGGCCAGTGATGAGACATCCATAAGTTGCTAATTAGCTGTCAAGCAAATGTAATTTTCATCAATCAGGCCCATTTGAAGGAACAATCATCCCATGTCGTGAGCGTTCATGGTGTCACAGTTGAATAAATGAACACCGGACCAGAATAAATGGAGTTTGTTTGACCTTTTCTCTTGTTTTTCACTGTATAATATGTTTAGAAACTAATTTGACGATCAGTTTTCATGTTTAATTGCATTAGAGGTCGTTATTGGATATTATTTATTGGTTATGGAATAAAGAGCCATTCATACCAAAGATAACTATATAGAAGTTTTAATAATCATTCTAATTCTATTACAATACTGAAATCCATACCACAACTATAATGATAATGACGTTTAGTGGGAATCATTTTCAGAACTAATTTTTCCAGCAGATGCACAGTAAAAACACTGACAGCCAATCAGATTCCACCCAGATATTAAAGGGACATTCAACTAAAAATGAAAATTCTGTCATTATTTACTCACCCTCAGGTTGTTCCAAACCTGTATGAGTTTCTTTCTTCTGCTGAACATAAAAGAAGATATTTGAAATGTTGGTAAACAAACAGACTTCCATAGTATGGGAAGAAAAAAAATACTATGAAATACAATGGGGCCTAGAAACTGTTGCCCACAGTCAAAATATCTTCTTTTGTGTTCAGCAGAAGAAAGAAACAAAAGGTGACATATCACGAAAATTTGACTTTTTCCATGTCTAAGTGCTAAAACCAGGTCCCTGGAACATTTACCAACCCAGAAAACGTAAAAAGGACAACCCAGTAGCTTTGTTTTGGTAAGCCTTTCTCTGGAAGCTTGTGAAAAAAGTTTATGGTATAACTGTCCCTTAATCAGCATGTTTCCAACCACAGCACCGCCATTTTGTTTTCGCAACAATAGTGTACCAGTTTTAACGGCATGACCTTTACAGTCATAACCGACTGTGTTTTTATCACTTATGTGTGTTTTTAACAAACTTCTGTTTATTTGACAGTTTAAGCGCAACATAACATGAAAGAGAACATGTCGTGTGACACTTTCTGTGCGTTTGCTTGGATTTGCACGCTTAGAACACTGTATATCAGAAGTTTAAACTGATTTAGCTTTAAATTGCATGATTTCAGTGTTATAGACATGATAATCAAAAGCAAACAATGTTTTTTTTTGGCAGAGTATTCGAGGTATGAGCTGTAAAGGCACAGTCCTATTCTGAAAAAGGGGGCTCATTTGCATTTAAAAAGACATGCATGAAAATAGTTTGTTTCTGCTTCCACTCAAAATAGACATTTTTAAAAAGATACAATACATCTGTGGGGTATTTTGAGCTGAAACTTCACAGACACATTATGGGGACACCTGAGACTTGTATTACATCTTGTAAAAAGGGGAAAAATAGGTGCCCTTTAAAATAAAGTCACAGTTATTAAAAAAGTCACAATTGCAAGGTATAAAGTTGCGGTTGTGGGACATAAAAACCACACTGAGATTGTAATTGTTAGAGTGGCCAAGTTTATATATTTATACTGTATATTGTTTAAAAATGCAGTGGTTGTCTCTAATTTAAATGGCTGTACCTATAAAAGAGAAAATAATCATCTTGTTCATGTACATATTTTCATTCATTCTTGTCCCTTATTTAAGGCGTAAAATAAATATGTAAAAAAAGGCTTTCAGGATCAGCCCATTTGCTTGTAAAACATTGGCAATCAGAATCAGCCAAGAAGAATCAAGATTGGCACGTTACTAAAAAGAAATTGGGTGCTCCTAAATTTTTTTTGGTGCTCCTAACTTTTTGAAGTTGGGAGCACCAGTGCTACCAAGTAAAAATATTTCACAATATTACTGCTTTTACTGTATTTTGGATCAAATACTGCAAATGCAGGCTTGGTGAGCAGAAGAGAATCCTACTGTTCAAAAACTTTTGACTCATAGTGTAGATGTATTTTAGAGAAATATAGTAATTATTTTAAGCAATAGTTGAGTTAAATAAAACAACCTGGGTTGCGCTGGGTTTGTCCATCATATTTCACCCAGCGCTGGGTGGTTTTAAACCCAGCATCTTATGTAGAAAAAAGATGATGATCTATCTTTTTAATTGATTTAATCACAGTTCACTGCAAAATCAATATTTTCTAAGAAAAGACCTGAAAAGATGCATCTACATTTCACATTTACCATATCTTCCTTTTTTTTTTTTATTGTTGGATTATTTGAATTGTAATTAATCACACAAAATGAACACGTTAAATTGACAGCCCTTGGTGCATGCATCTGATAAGTATCTATTATTCTTCTTCAGTAAACTGAGAAATATTCTTCATTATTATTCGTGCATCCATTGAAGTGTGTCAAGCCCAAGTCCATGGCGGATCTCAGTTCGGCAGAAGCAACCGTATTATCAGCATGCTGAATATGAGCGTGATTACCACATAGTTTACAGATCCTCCCCCTACTTGTTCTCTAGTACTCAGGGCATTTTCATTTTTCAGACTACCTGACAGAGCCTGCCGCTTTAACCTCTCTCTGCTGATTGCTTTATGTCTCCTGTCCCTTACAGCTCCCTTTTCCCTCACCTTTTTACTCTCAGTAACCCTCTGTGGAGTAATATGTAAATGTACGAGTCCATTTGCCGGCTTTTAGTAATGCGAAGTCGTTCTACATGCTTAATTCTAGTTGTCAGTTCATTAAAGCTTTTATTTTGTTGTGTACATGTATTTGCGAGTATGTGGGTGTGTTAATTGAGACGTGTTATGCAGCTCGAGGGTGTTGAACATAGCACAAAATTGATCATAAGGCCTTGTCTGAGTTACGTTTGACTGACTCCTGATCGATTCGGCCTGTCACAGAGATTGATCACCAATACTCAGTCACAGCTATTGATCAGCTCGCCTGGTTGTGTCATCGCTCGAGTCGCTGTGTGGAGAAGGAGAGGGAGCAGTAAACACATTTCCTTTACTTGTTTATTGCGCTTTCATCTCCACCGCACTGTAAAAGAGACGTGTGCTAAGATTGGAAGCTCAGCTACGCGTAATTATTGGTGTCTGTGAATTATAGCAGTTTGAATATTATAACTAGGGTATAATGTTGTCTGACACTGGCAAAGTTCAGCGCCAGTACTCGCATTTACACAATGCTGTAATTACACGATTTAGTCTTGCTAACCTTTTCCTCCAGAAGGTTTTAACCATCTGAGATCTCAATTCTGCATGCAGACTGTGGTTTTACAGCGGCTTCATTGAAATAACTTATGTGCATTAAATAATTGTGGTGAATTGCTCCTCGATTTGAAAATGGCCTTTTTGAAGATGGTTTGTATTGATGTTGTAAGTTGTGTGGTTGAACTCTGTGGTTCAAACATACTGAACTTTGGAAAAAAATTTATTATCTAAATATTTTATGATGCCGAAGTCAAAATACCAAAAATGTTTAATCAAAAATACAGTGAAATGTTAAATGTTAAAAATGAAATTGTTTTCTATTATAATATATTTTGAAATGTAATTTATTCCTGTGATGCAAATCTATATTTTTAGCAACATTACGGTCTTCACTTTCAACATGATCCTTCAGAAATCATTCTAATATGCTGATTTGCTGCTCAAGAAACATTTCTCAGATTTATCATAAATATATCCTAGTTGCAAATTAGAAAGGCTGTTCATGTCATTTTGTATTTGCAAGTGGGAAACTCTGAAATAATTTTGTTTCTGAGTTGGGGAGGCCGTAAACTTAAAACATGGCAGAGGAGAGAAACATAGTTGTAATACTGTTACATTTTAATTTTTTTTCTTCCTCAAAACATCCACATTTTTTTCTCATCCTATTACAGTCATGTAAATTTATGTATATAATTAACCATTTGCTGTATATTTTATTTATTGTACACAGCCAGAATAGCGTTTATTTGACCACAGTTTCAGAATTGTCAGCAAGCTGAATATCTATATGCCGTCAATGTTTATATGGTTACCAGTTAATGGGGTGCTACATTTGAATTCAAAAATGATCTGATTATTGACTAAACCAATATTTTGACTTTAATAAGACTTCCCCAAGAAATAGGCAAGAATTAACTCATAGGCCCTACTTCATAATTCAATTACAACAAAGCACTTGAATGCAACAAACTCATAATTACAACTTCAGAAGTGGTAAGTAGGTAATTTCTGATAGCATGTGAAGGCAGCATAAACTAAAACACTGAAGAAACAACAGCAGCGACAACTGTTATAAATATAGCTGCAAGCAGCAATTATCATTTAAGTCTATATGAAAAAAGGCATTACATATTATTTAGCAAGCCTGCAACCACCTAAATAAATTATTTAAAAAAGCATATTTGACCAGTCCTGGTAATTTTCCATAGAAATATGATGTTTTTTAATGTTTATGACTGGTATAGTGCCAGCTGTAGTCTGATCTCCCTAAAACATTGCATGCTTTTTTAGAATCACCTGTCGCATGTGCTCACCAGGTTTTGTGAAGTTTTGAGTTTTCGTTTAAACTTTATAGGCTTTTTGGGTAAATTAGGACAGGGCCCTTTTCGAAACGACCCCATTATAGCTTCCCAAAGGGTAGATTTCAACATTTTTTTTTTTCTGACAATTATTGACCTAGAGATTCCAGTGAATTATACTGCATTGTTTTGTTTTCCAGATTGGGAAAAAAATATAGGACTAGTTTGCAAAAGTAGCTTTTTCAAATCTTCTCAAGCATTTAACTAACGGTTTGATTGACAACAGTGGTCCTAGAGGCAAAGTTGTTCAGAATGAGGTGGTCTATCATCTGATATGAATATTGTGCGTATGTGTGAAAAACCGCACAATATACAATAGTTTACGCTCTTGAAAATGCAATATCCCCCAGTGTCCGTTTTCTTTCAAATTTCTCATAGTCCTTTAAGGCCGTGAGTCAACAGGCCCACTGAGTTTCGTTCCGATCAGCTTCTATTAACCTTGTCTAATAGGTGCTCAAAGTTCATCTGCCTATGGCGACATGTTTTTTAAAATATTTTAAAAAATATGTCCTTATAGACGCTTGTGGCACTTTGGACCAAAACTGTGCATATTGACGGTTGCGTAGTTATGGCCGTTTTTGTGGGGGGGTTTCCTCTTATAGTGCCACGAAGTGTGACCTCAGGTTCAGCTCTTACATACGCGTTGTGCGTTTGGTGGAGACATCTCATTCTGTTCAAAAGTTATAGCTGTTTTAGTAAAAGTGGCCCTGCCCCTTTCAAACGTTTGGGCATCCCTATGCGACGGTGAGTCAAAAGTTCAACTTTTTTGATAACTGCTGATATTCACTTTCCAGAGAATCTTCCTGCACTGCTTTGGTTCCGATCGGGTGAAAAACCTAGGACTAGTTTGCAAAAGTAGGCTTTTCAAAAAAAAAAAAAAATGAAATACCTGAGTATTTCACCAGAATGACAGACTAATCAGAGGCATGAGAGTATCAGAGGATTCCAACAACAAAAGACACTTGAGATTGTGATGAATGATTAAGGAGTTATGAGCGATTTCATACTTTTCATCGCTGTAGCTCCCCATCAGGCTGATTGGTGCTAGCCTTGTTGTAGACAGTGTAAGTTCTACCATCCCTCAAAGTTTCAAATCCCTACAACTAGGGCTGGGCGATAATTCGATAACGATAATTATCACGATATAGTTTTTTTTTCCGATAAAACGATAATGACAGTTCGATAAGCGCTCGATAATGTTTACGCACTATGCGTAACGCTGCACAGGCATTTTGCTGCCCGCGCTTCTGGATGCCGCATGCAGTAATTCGTTTACAGCCACAGGGCTCTACAGTGAGACCATTTCGCTCGCATTTGCGACTAAAAATTAGTACGTGCGACTGTAAAAAAAAAAATTTAGGAGCACCATGTGCGACTGACCCCATCAGCATATTTGTGTTTGCGTTGAGGGGAGCTTCAAAGGTTTCTACGTGTTTTTGCAACGTTGAGTAATGCATCACAGACATATCTCACCAATCCTTTCATAAATAAAGTGTAGAGAGAGAGTGTATATAAGAGACTGATTGTGCAGTAAAGAGAGCGTCGTTGTTTATAATAGAGCTTTGTGATATCGCGAACTAAGATGAGTGACAGCTTTTAATAATTTTTAAGGGAGTTTGTAAATGAGATATTGATCTGATACAGCAGTTAAATAAACAAGAAGTTATTATTAAGTGACTTACATTGTCTGACTACAATTTTGCTCTATTTCATCGTCAAAAGTAGTCTGAAACAAGTCACAACTGCGCGCATCTCCATTCAAACACAGCAGTGTTTCGTTTATGAATGAAACGTGCGTTTTTAAGCGAATCTAGAGAAATGATTCAATTTCCCATTCATAAAGAGAGTCACTTGCTTTATTCCCGAATGAACCATCCGTTCGAACGAATCAAATGAATGATATGATTCAGTAACTAAATCAGTGTCTTACCGCCACCTGCTGGCAGATCTGTTCGATTATTTTAATCTTTAATATTTCTGTATTCAAAATGTTTTATTTAAAACATTAATCTCAACATGAATTTATGATAATTTTGATTGCACTCATGTCACCTCTGAGCCTCATTAAACATATGAAAAGGTAAAAACAAAGGTAAAAAACAAAATTCCCCTGTAAATCATTTTGAGGAGTCAAATATCACATCGTAATAGGAAGGCAAACATTTTTTATCAGAGTTTTGATTATTGTTTAGAATGTGCTGTGCATTAGTTAGGCTAGCGAAAGTTTTGTAAAGAAACCAAGTCGCAACACAACAATTTCTCGCACTCGCACAAACGCTCCCAAACATAATTTGAGGTCGCGCAGATTAAAATTTGGGAGCATATGCGACCAAAACGGTCGCAATTTCGAGCCCTGTAGTGGTGTCAATCGATTAAAAACAATTAACTAATTAAAATCGCACATTATTTTCTGAAATTAATCACAATTAATTCTATCTGACATTAAAGTTTTTAATTATACTTTTATATTGCAGTAATTTCACAATCTTCAAATTAAAGTTGAAACAACAAAGAACGTGTATATTTTTCATATTTGTTTAATGGCATCTTTTTTATGACTGAAGGCAAGTATCACTGATACCAACTGGTTATAGAAATAAATACTTTCATTAAGCAAGGATGCTTTAAATTTCTTTGAATTGATCAAAAGCGATGATAAGGACATTTATAATGTTACAAAAGATTTCTATTTCAGATAAATACTGTTCTTCTGAACTTTCTACTCAGATGTTTTCAACATAATAAATGTTTTTGAGCAGTAAATCAGAATATTAGAATGATTTCTGAAGAATCATGCAACACTGAAGACTGGAGAAATAATGCTAAAAATTCAGCTTTGGAATCACATGAATAAATTACATTTTAAAATATTTTAAAATAGAAATAGTTTTTTTTTTTAATAGTAAAATATTTCAGAATTGTACTTAGGATCAAATAAATGCAGGCTTGGTGAGCAGAAGAGACTTCTTTAAAAAAAAAATCTTACTGTACAAAAACTTTTGACTGGTAGTGTATTAATAAGTTGAATAAATAATTAAATAATACATTTTTTTTTTTTTTTTTTTTTTTTTACGTTTATTAGGAATAAACATTCACCTTTTAATTATTGCTGATCCCATAACTGTGTGTTTGATTTTTTAATTTACAACCTACAATCTTGGGTTAATTTTTAGCCAACCATCTAGTAATTTAAGCAATAGTTGAGTTAAATAAAACTACCCAGAAGGCTGGGTTAAACATTTAACCCAACCGCTGGGTCAAAACAACCCAATCGCTGGGTCGTTGGATTGTATTTAACCCAGCAGTTTTCATAAAATGGAAGTAAATGGTCTTCAAAATATCTTCTTTTGTGTTCCACAGAAGAAAGAAAGTCACAGGTTTGAAATTATATGAGGATAAAGTAAATGATTACAGAAGTAAATTTTTTTGGGGTGAACCATCTCTTTAATTAATTAGCATATCTCGTTTTTTTTTTGTTTTTTTTTTCCCCCTTACAGACCGGGCTATGCATGAACAAATACTGAAAAGGCATGAGATCCTAAATGATTTAATCATTAAGTGATTAAATACAGACATAGTAGATTATCCTGCAAGATCCATATAATGTCTACAACATATATTGTGTCTGATTAAATCCTGCAGAGCTAGAGCCAAACTGGAGTCATTATACCATTACAGCAGGCGCTTCACGGTTTTAATAATAGAACATATTCATAGTAAAACTAAAAAAAAAAAAGCCTGTGTGGGAGTATACGCCTGAGCGCGAACATGAATGAAAATAGGGGCCGACCCTGCCAGCAGCACCTTTGATCCCTTTATAAAAGAGAATAATTAAAACACGAACAATTTCACAACCACGGCGGAGGAATACAGAGCAGCTTCGACAAGGCGCGCATACCAAGTGAGCTACGCAATCTTGCTTCGGTCTTACTGTACGCCGTAACATAATTGCTAAATGGACCTGATAATTGATCAACAATGCCAGGCTATCCAGACAAAAACACAAAAACATGCTGGGAAAGGAAAAGGGGGTGCGAGTGTTTGGGTCAGAGAAGATGAGCTGATTGGCTCCTCGAGCTTCAGGACTGGTGAAGGTAATAGTCGGGGGTCCTGATGGACTGGGCAGTGAAGGAACCTTGCAAGAACTCCAAAGTCAACCAACGAGGAAAGGGCATATTTATGTGGAGCTGCCCTGAGGCGGCCAACAGTGGGGTCAACCGAGGAGCTTTGATAAGAGATTGGAAAAAATACATGAAGACAAGGACTTGGAAAGTTTTGAGATAACAATATGCTGCAGGAACTGAGAGAAGGAGAGAAAGTTGTAGCGGTATTGGAAAGAAGAGGGATTTGGTTGAGGGGTTAAGACTCAAGGTGGGCTGGTGCACTCGGCCAAGCCGAACTCTTCCAACGAAGACACCAGCATGGGAACAAGGGATGCAGAGCAAAGGATGAGAGGAGTGGAAAGGGTAAAAAACAAAAAAATGTTAGAGACCTTGGCAACAGGCGAGGCATCTGAGGGGAATCGAGGGGGCTAGAGGGGTGAGAAAGAGAATGAGTGAGAGAGAACAAAAGAAAAAGAGAGCGTACTCGTTCCCCAAAGGGGATCCAACGCTCCACTGCACTTTCAGTCAATGGTTCATCCCTCCATCACAGAGAGGAACGGGAGGAAGAGCAAACGAGTTGATTTAAATCAAAAAGAGAATTATTTTATTTAGAAAAACTATAGTTTACCTAGGGCTGGGCGATAGAAAATGAGCACATTTTGTGTACACTGTTAAAAATAAAGGATTCTTCACAGCGAATCTTTAAAGAATCATCTCTTTCTTACTTTTTTATAATCTGAAGAACCTTCTTTCAGCACAAAGAACCTTTTGTGAAACAGAAAGGTTCTTCAGATGTTAAAGGTCCCATATTGTCAAAATCTAAATTTCCTGGTTTTTTTTTTTCATGATAACTGAGGTCTAGGGGCTATGTAACTACCATATGAGTTTCAAAACAGTCAATCCACAGTAAACTGCACACAGCCTGCTTAAAGTAGCTGTTCATTTTCACGAGCCGCTGTGACTTCCGTAACGATGTGACGTCCGATCTACTCAGTCACCGCCTTCAGTCACCACCCCGAGCACCAACCACATCCCACCCTCCTTTTGTCAAACCCAGACAATATCGTGTCCATAACATTGCTAAGCAACAACAACATGGAAACAAGTCGAGAAAACCCTGTTCAGTCGACCAGTGGCACGTCAACTTCAGCCTCTTTCACACAGCGATTCCAGTAAATACACGAATAATGTGTCCCATGATTTGTTCCGGAGTTGTTTGATTTGGTTCATTCACAGTTGTTTTCCGGAATCTGTGCGTGCTTTACACACAACCCATAAAGACATGTGATGTTTGGATGTGAGATGTAATGCGATGCGTACGTTTCACTAAACTGAAACTAACCTGAACAAACTGTGCTTCAGCGCTGATAGTGCGGAGCTGGCTCTGTCTGATCGCCGCTTCATTCCACTTTGCATGTATTTTTTCATTGTGAAGAGTCGCATGATAACGTGCATCATCACTACAACACTGCCTTTATGGTTCTGGCTTTTGTTCACACAGCGCTCGTTCCCGTAATTTTCCAGAATCAGCGCGCATTGTGAAAGGGGTTTTACTAAAGCAACAGTTATGTAGCTTACTGCATTCGGTGTTTGAAAAAGGCCTGGTTGTGCGTCACTCAGAAAACAACAGGCCAATCAGAAGAGAGGCTCATGAATATTAATTAGATGGGCCAAAATCGACCTGTTCTTGACAGAGCTCCTAAAAAAGGAGCTGTAAAATATATTGAGATGGATTTTGGCACTTATACCACAAATATATATTCTTAAGGACATCAACAACTAAAATAAACCTCCAGAAATGTGTGCAATATGGGACCTTTAAAGGTTCTTTATGGAACCATTTAGACAAAAAAGGTTCTTCTATGGCATTGTGCAGCACCTTTATTACTATATTGTGTAGCTAAATTTTGTGTGCAAGCCGATTTCACTCACATCTTATTGGTGAAGTGTCTGTTGAATGTCTGTTGGGTTTCCATCCAAAGTTGCAAATTTAATTTATGCCCGAAACTGGAACATCGCATAAAACATTCGCGAATAAGCACTGTTTCTATTCAACGAGTCAAAGAGAACAAAATCGTCACTTCCTGATAAACCGGCAATAAATAACACTAAGCAAAGTAGGAGAAGCTATTAAAAATAATATTTTCATGCATGTGAGCCTGGACCACAAACCCACACACACAAACCCAGTCAATTCAGCAATGCATATTACTAAACAAATATTAAGTTTTGATACATTTATGGTAGGAAATTTACTAAATATCTTCATGGAACATGATCTTTACTTAATATCCTAATGATTTTTGGCATAAAAGAAAAACTACCTCAGAGCAAGCAGATAAATCACAATAAATGTGGTCATTGCTTTTGGAGGTGGATGCCTGCTGTTTGGGAACGCAGTCGGGTAAGAAAGTTCTGGGAGGCAATTATACAGAAATACTTCAACAACAGACTTTGCTCAGGCATTTCAGAATGAGCATAACAACATTTCAGATGCTGTGCAACAAGATCGGTCTGCTGGCTCACCTCAAGTGAGTCTTAAAAAACGTTTTTGTGAATTAAGGCATTTTCTTTTAAAATTTGCCGATATGCAACACTTCAAAATGCATATAAAAATTATATGATGGAAACATAGCTAGTGGTGCATCCATCATTACCTTTTAAAGTCTGGTTCATACACGCCGCAAAAATGACAACATTGCAAAGTTGCTTAAGTGTGAACATCACAACAGCAGGGTTCTATTTCCCATCATGCTTTCGCTTCAGATTCTGTAAGGAAAGTAAATGTTGAAATTAAGGGTGTTTTCACACTTGTAGTTCAGTTTGTTTGGTTCATTTTGTTTAGGACCAAAAGGAAAATGATACATTTGGTCCTGGTCCGCTTAGTGTTCACACTGGCGTTTTTGACAGCGAACCTAAGGGCATAGTGATATGTCCACATCCTGATTGATCGGGTTGAGTGACGTATATTTTGTGACGGAACTCACCGAATATTTCACACAAAAGGAAATGTTCATTTGGAAATGGACCGAGACCCATCTTTTTAGCAGTCTCGGCCCGCTTGTGCGCACCAAGGTTCGGATGGCAGTGTTCACACTTAAGGTCATTGCACACCGGGTCCAAAAATTGTTGTCCAAAATTTTTGCATGTTAAAAAATAAATACGACCTTGCGTTGTGTCAAATCACATTTACACACTGCCTCCGAAACTTTCGTTCGTCATAAAAAAAATTCAGGTCAGGTTAGATTTTCTGCATTTTCGAATCAATAGCAAGCATTTTGATAGGAAAGGATGACAAATATGAAAAAAGAAAAAAAAAAAACATACAAAAATTTCAGACTCAGTGGGGAATGACCTTTACTCAAATGAACCGTACTAAATGAGCAATCACACAAGAGTTTGTTTAAATCTAACCAAACATGAGAACTGTAAACACACCCTAAATGTTATTTTTGCACAAGATTAATATAAGAGAACGGTTAATATTATGTTGGGATTTAAAAGGATTTCCAATATTTTTTAGTTTTTAGGGGTTACTTTGAGTTGAAGAATATAGGATGGACCAAAGCATATTAGGACTATCTTTATACTGCTTTGTTTAAAAGTAGTATTGACACTTGTTGATACAGTGATGCTTGCCAAGTAGCTAGCTAACGACCTAGCAGGTAACCATAGGAAAGAAGAGTCAATGTTATTAAATTAAAAGGACAGTTCACCCAGAAATGGAAATTCTGTCATTAATTACTCACCCTTGTGTCGTTCCACACCTGAAAGACCTTTGTTCATCTTCAGAACACAAATTAAGATATTTTAGATGAAATCTGAGAGCTTTTTAACCCTGTGTAGACAATAACAGGACTACCACATTCAAGGCCCAGAAAGTTAGGACATCAATGATAGAGTGAAGTTTAAATGTCTTTTAGGAAATATTCTTTTAGTGAATTCAGTAAGACCGACGCCAAAATTGCACAAATATAGAGACACATTTTTAGCTATATCGCACAGTCCTACGTTTTCCTGATCAATATCGACTGCGCTCTTTCATCCAGTCTCTCCTTCTTCCTTTGGCTGCCACCCCCATTTTAACTCAGGAATATTTCATGCGACGTGCATATGACCTGTGTCAAAGTCGTCCTCATATTCACCATTAACCCTCAACATCGCATGCTCTCTCTTTCGCCTTCTCTCCACCAATCTCTCACTCTCTCTTGCTCCCTCTCATCAGGTCACGTTAGTCTCTGGGGTTTGACAGCCACGCTGCAGATGCAGCCCTGTTAGAGCCTGTTTGAGACAGGACTTCAAAACCAGCGTAACAGTGAAGAACTCAAAAAACACGCAACTGTGGAACGTTACAGCACTGTAGGGTTAACACAGACACCGGGGGTTCTCACAGGTCTGTTCTGACGGTCACAAACATGAGAGAGAAAAATGATGCTAAATACAAACTATAACAATATACTCTGCGATACAATCATGCATAGTAAAAGCAAAAAAAAAAAAAAAAAGTATTATTTTTGAACAAGGACAAAATAATTTTTGGATCATGCCTCCAATCAAACTTTCAAGTGTCACTTGTGGAAGCTACTCAAATTATGCCGAAGCCTGCTTGACATGCCCTTATTCTACAAAAGCTTGAACACAACAACGCAACAAATAAAATATATGACCCAGATTACATGAATACATGGTTTGTGACAACCGCAATAAGTTTTGCGCAGTGAATTATTGGCTGCCGAAAGCATGATACCATTGAAATTCAATTTTGTATAATGAACAATTTTGGTGTTGTGGTGGGTTGCCAAATGATGTCCAATAAAAATTCTGGTCCTGAAGCAAAACCAGTTGTGCACCACTGCACCATAAGATTCTAGGCGAGCAAAATCACAGATGGTCTCATGAATCTAGCAATTTAAACGTTATGATTAATTACTTCTCTTTTTTTGATGGCATTTTTGTGAAATATTATTAAAACTAGTGCTGGGTGGTTTAACCAAAAAAAGTTTTAAGGATTCTGGCGGTTTGACAGTTTATCATGGTTTTTCCTAACTGTGCCTTTATGAAAGTGTTAAGTGATGCATGTGAGAATGCATGTAAAACATTTGCAGAACCACTGCAGTTTAAACACGATCCAAACAAGCAGGACACATACACTGTAAAAAAAAACTCGGCAGCTGTGGTTGCCAGAATTTTACTGTAAAAAAATATGGTGGCAACGTTTAGGCTTTACGGTTTTAACTTAAATTTACATGTAAATACTGTAATTTCATTAACTGATATAATGTAAATATATCAGCCTATTGAAGTACTGAAATCTGTTTTACCTCTGTAATACACAGATTACCACCAAAAGCAGGTGGTGATGAGAAAGTCACATGATAAACCAAAGCCCATCACAAGCAGCTTTTAAATACTAACATATATAGAAGGTGCACAGTGTCAGTCACACAAACACTAAACACCATCATGGTAACACACGAAACGTCTAGGTTACGTAGGTAACCCTCGTTCCCTGAAGGAGGGAACGGAGACGTTACATGGGAATTCGCTTAGAATCCAATCATATCTGAGCCTTATACAAAAGGCCAATGAAAATTGGCGAGTGGCATTTGCATGATGCGCCACGCCCCGTACATACGGGTATAAATAGCGACGTCATGCGCCAGTCAGACAGGTTCTTCGCTGAGGAGCCGGGTTGAGCCGGCGTCAGCGCGACGACAGGGACGTGGCAGGGGATGTAACGTCTCCGTTCCCTCCTTCAGGGAACGAGGGTTACCTACGTAACCTAGACGTTCCCCTTCAGTCGAATCACTTCGACGTTACATGGGAACTGACCCTATGGAACAAGCCACGTCCCTGCGCCGCGTTACGCAACGACCACGTGCCGGCAGGCGGACGTGTCAACAGGCGGACGTTAACGTAACCTTCCCAACGCCCTGGGGCCCGAGAAGGGGGGTCCCCAGGGATGCCAGAAACTGAAGCAGGGGTTGGGGGGGCGGAGACATGAATTCTGTCCATGTGAAAATAAGAAATTCAATATATCCATAAGGGGGTTTTAGGGATATACGAGGGAAACAGAGGCCTTCTGGTTGACCCCTGGAAAAATATAGAGAAAAAAAGCCACAACCTGCGGGGCGAAGGAGACCCGGCAGGAGCACAGTCAAGAGCTACTCCGCGTCTAGCCCGGACTGAGGGGCATGGAGGACCCAGGTTCGCCGGAGGGAACAGACTGGGAGATAGCGCACGGATCCACGTGGGAATGGCGCAGCAAGCCGACACTAGCCGTCCTCCCGGTCACCTGTCAGAACTCGGGAGGACACGGCCTCTAAGCGAAGGTTGTAAAACCTGGCAAAGGTATTTGGTGTCGCCCAGCCGGCAGCTCTGCAGATGTCCGCTAATGAGGCGCCATGTGCCAACGCGTAGGAAGATGCAACACTCCGTGTGGAGTGGGCATGCAAGCCTAAGGGGCAAGGCTCTCCCTGATACAAGTAAGACAGGGAGATGGCTTCTACCACCCAATGCGCCAACCTCTGTTTGGAGACAGCATTCCCTTTCTGCTGACCTCCGAAGCAGACAAAGAGCTGCTCAGTGCGTCTGAAGTGCCGAGTGCGGTCTACGTAAGTGCGCAGAGCACGGACTGGACACAACGATGCTATAGCTGGGTCTGCCTCCTCCAAGGGCAGAGCTTGCAGGTTCACCACCTGATCGCGGAAAGGCGTGGTGGGAACCTTGGGCACATAGCCGGGCCGGGGTCTCAGGATGACGTGAGAATCGCCGGGCCCGAACTCCAGGCACGCTTCGTCGACAGAGAAAGCTTGCAGATCCCCCACCCTCTTGATGGAGGCCAACGCAGTCAGGAGCGCTGTCTTCAATGACAGAAACTTAAGCTCAACTGAGGCGAGGGGCTCGAAGGGAGGTCCCCGCAGGCCCAGGAGGGCGACGGAGAGGTCCCAAGAGGGTACGAGGCGCGGTCTGGGAGGATTGATCCTCCTAGCGCCTCTGAGGAATCTCACGACCAGAGGGTGCTTACCTAGGGATGATCCATCCACTGCATCGTGATGTGCGGCAATAGCGGCAACATACACTTTGAGAGTCGAAGGGGACAGCCTGCGCTCCAACTTCTCTTGCAGGAAGGAAAGCACTACTGCAATCGTGCATCTCTGTGGGTCCTGTTCTCGTGAGGAACACCAGTCGACGAATAGACCCCACCTCAGTGCGTACGCCTGCCTTGTAGAGGGGGCTCGGGACTGAGTGATGGTTTCTACCACGGCCTGTGGAAGGCCGGCGAGGTCTGAAGCGTCCCGTCCAGGAGCCAGACGTGCAAGTTCCATAGATCGGGACGTGGGTGCCAAATAGTGCCCATCCCCTGAGAAAGAAGGTCCTTCCTCAAGGGGATTTTCCAGGGAGGGGCTGCCGCGAGGGAAATGAGTTCTGGGAACCAGGTCCTGGCAGGCCAGTATGGGGCGACCAGGAGAACCTGCTCCTCGTCCTCCCTGATCTTGCACAGGGTCTGTGCAAGGAGGCTCACTGGGGGAAAGGCGTACTTGGGCCCCGGAGGCCAGCTGTGGGCCAGAGCGTCCCTGCCGAGGGATACCTCGTTGAGGGAGAAGAACTGCTGGCAGTGGGAGGATTCGGGGGAGGCAAACAGATCTATCTGGGCCTCCCCGAAATGCCTCCAAATCAGCTGGACTGTCTCGGGGTGGAGTCGCCATTCTCCAGGGAGGGTGGACTGCCGTGAGAGCTGATCGGCTGCACGGTTGAGTTCCCCCGGAATGTGAATGGCACGTAGCGATTTTAGCCACGTTTGACTCCAGAGGAGCAGACGGCGGGCGAGTTGTGACATGCGACGGGAGCGGAGGCCGCCCTGGCGGTTGATATAAGCCACAGTCGCAGTGCTGTCGGTACGCACAAGTACGTGCTTCTGACGCAACGTCGGTCGGAAGCGACGAAGGGCCAGAAGCACAGCCAACAACTCGAGGCAATTGTTGTGCCACTGCAGTCGAGGTCCTGTCCAGGAGCCCGAAGCTGCTTGCCCGTTGCACACAGCACCCCAACCCGTGGTGGAGGCATCCGTGTAAACCACGATGTGCCTGGACACCTGCCCCAGGGGTACTCCGGCCTGGAGAAAGGCAGGGTCTGACCACGGGCTGAACAGGCGGCGACACTGCGGGGAAACGCCAATCCGGAGTGTGCCACGGTGCCATGCCCGTCTCGGGACTCGGTCGTGTAGCCAGTGCTGAAGCGGTCTCATATGAAGCAAGCCCAGCGGCGTTACCGCGGCCGCAGCTGCCATATGCCCCAGGAGCCTCTGAAAAGTTTTTAGAGGAACCGCTGTCTTGTGCCTGAATAAATCTAGACATCTCAGCACCGACTGAGCGCGCTCGTTGGTGAGACGGGCTGTCATGGAGACCGAGTCCAGCTCCACGCCGAGAAAAGAGATCCTCTGCACTGGGGAGAGTTTGCTCTTTTCTCGGTTGACCTGAAGGCCCAGGCGGCTGAGGTGCTGAAGCACCAGGTCCCTCTGGTCGCAAAGCACCTCTCGAGAGTGGGCTATCAGAAGCCAGTCGTCGAGATAGTTGAGGATGCGGAAACCTGACAGCCAAAGAGGGGCCAGGGCCGCTTCCGCAACCTTGGTGAAAACGCGAGGAGAGAGGGACAGGCCGAATGGGAGAACTTTGTACTGGTATGCTCGACCCTCGAACGCAAACCGAAGAAAGGGCCTGTGGCGAGGAAGAATCGAGACATGGAAGTACGCGTCCTTCAGGTCGATGGCTGCAAACCAATCCTGGGGACGAATGCATGAGAGCATGCGCTTCGTCGTGAGCATCTTGAACGGCAGCCTGAGAAGGGACCGATTCAGGACTCTGAGATCCAGGATGGGTCTTAACCCACCACTCTTTTTGGGCACGATGAAGTAGGGACTGTAAAACCCTGACCTCATCTCGGCTGGAGGGACAAGCTCGATCGCATCCTTCGCCAGTAGGACTGCGACCTCTGCACGCAGGACAGCGGCGTGGGTGTCTGAGTGGACACGAGTGTGAAGGACACCTCTGTACCTGGGCGGAGCTTTGGCGAACTGAATCGCATAGCCGAGACGTACCGTCCGTATCAACCACCGCGAGGGGCTGGGGAGCTGAAGCCAGGCCCCCAAGCGCCTCGACAGGGGTGTCAAGGGAACGTTGACCGACGTGACCGTGGTGGGGCAGCCTAGGGGGGGAACAGGAAGGGGAGACAAGCTGCTCTGAGCAGGGCCTACCTTCTTCCCAGGTTCCCGCGCTGGCGAAAGACAGCTCCGAGTCCGGCTCCGAGAGGGCATCCTGGTGCCGCCCGGAACGGGAACACGGGGCCGAGGCCCCGGAGGTGAAGGAAATTGCTCTTTTATTGAAGTTGTGGGTACCGCCGACCCATGGGCCGGCGGCAGCGTTAAAGTGCACAACAACCCCCGGCCCTCCAGCGGGAGCGGGGACGCAGATGTTCTCGTCCCCTGAAGAACAAACTTCTCCACCTCCGGGTTGCCCGCGTCAGGGACGTTTCGCGGCTCTCTTGCGGGTGTTCTTTGCAGGTCCCTGAGAGGCGGGCGGCGCCGCGCCCCCGCGGCCAGCTCGACGTCGGGCCGTCTCCTTCTTGGGTTCAGCAGGCGACGGAGCAGGTTTGGTGGGGGCCGCGGGGGGGCGCCCTCGGCGACGAGCGGGGGGAGGCTGAGCCACCGGCGGCGGGATGGGTTTGGACTCGCGGCGGGGCAGGATGTGTTGAATGGCCTCCCTCTGCTTCTGGACTGCCGAGAACTGCTGGGCAAAGTCCTCGACAGTGTCGCCGAATAGGCCACTCTGGGAGATAGGAGCGTCAAGAAAGCGAGCTTTGTCGACGTCTGCCATCTGGGCCAGAGTGAGCCATAGGTGTCGCTCCTGGACCACGGCTGTGGACATCACCTGACCAAGGGAACGCGCCGTGACCTTCGTCGCCCGTAGGGCGAAGTCGGTGGCGGCGCGGAGTTCTTCCATAACCCCCTGGTCGGGACCACCCTCGTGCAGCTGTTTCAGGGCCTGGGCCTGATAAACTTGGAGGATCGCCATAGCATGCAGGGCGGTGGCGGCCTGTCCAGCGGCGTGGTAAACGCGGCCCGCAAGGGCGGACGAGCGCTCGCACGCCCTGGACGGGAGATGCGGACGATCCCTCCAGGTGGCAGCGCCGCGTGGGCACAAATGCACCGCCACAGCGCGCTCGACCCGGGGAATCGCTGCATACCCCCTGGCCGCCCCGCCATCGAGAGTGGTGAGGGGAGAGGAGCTGGGGCGGGGCCGTGATGAGAAGGGGGCCCGCCAGGATCTCGTCAGCTCCTCGTGCACCTCCGGGAAGAATGGGACCGAGGGGGGGCGAGGTGGAGCCGCGGGGGCCCTCCCCAGGAACCAATCATCCAGCCTAGAAGGATCGGCCGGGGGCGCCTGGGGCACCTCCAGACCGATCCCCCTGGCGGCCCGGAGGAGCATAGTCGATAGCTCAACGTCCACCTCAGACGGAGCGGCCACCTCTGGAGGGGGCCGCGCCGCCGAAGCGTCCGCCTCGCCGACCGACTCTCCCTCTGATGCTGCGGTCGACATCTCATCCTCCGCAGGAGCACCGAAGGAGACGCTCAGCCCGCTGGGCGGGGAAGCGTACTGCTCCGGGAACTCGACGGGACCACGCTGTGTGACAGAAGACCGCAGGGCTTTCTTGGCCGGTGGTGCGTTCTGCACGGTGACAGTTAAGTCCCCCCCGCGTCTCGCCGCGGTGGCCGAAAAGCATTGACGGCTTAACGACGGACCGCGAGAGGAAGACGGGGGGAGCCGCCTCGCGAACGAGCGGCGGGACTTCAGCGTGCTCATGGTCATGCATTCGCAATGAATGCATTCACCATCCATGAACGCTGCCTCAGCGTGCTCACTCCCCAAACACGTGAGGCAGTGATCATGTCCGTCCGCAGGAGGGAGGAAACTACCGCATCCTGAAGCGCACGGCCGAAAAGGCATTCTGAAAAGAACGTCTTACGGCCGCGAGAAATTGCTCTTTTAGCTCCCGGTCTGCCCAGGGAAAAAGCCGCGGGGCGGCTGTGCACTCAACGGGACTCTCTCGCTGGAAAGCAGAGCGGCTGTAGTGGCCGTGAAAACGGCAGCCCGCGGGAGATCGCTGACGGCTGCAGAAGGATAAGCTCTTTTAGTTGCAGCACGTCAGGAGAGAGAGCAGGAACTCTGGAAGAACTCTTTTCTTTTGAAGATTGTAGACTCTTTAGCAGAGAAAGCAGGCTCAACATTCAGACGGATCTGAAGCGAAGAAGCTGTCTGACTGGCGCATGACGTCGCTATTTATACCCGTATGTACGGGGCGTGGCGCATCATGCAAATGCCACTCGCCAATTTTCATTGGCCTTTTGTATAAGGCTCAGATATGATTGGATTCTAAGCGAATTCCCATGTAACGTCGAAGTGATTCGACTGAAGGGGAACTGAAATTATGCAAAAAACATTAATTTAACAAAATTATTTTATACAACCCTAATGTAATGATACGAAAAATCTAAGAAGAAACCGTTATTTCAACACAAAAACATCAAATTTGAAATGTAATGCAGGGAATTCTGGGAATGTATATAGTAGGGGAACTTACCGTTAACTATTTAACTGGAGCATTTTTACAGTCTTTTACCGTTAAATTCGTGGAATTATGAACAATAACAATTATTAACAATAGATTGCATAATTTCACAATTTAAAGCAAAAACAGAATGGTCTGACCATAGCTTTCTGATATTTTGCTACATAAAACATCTGAGTGCAACAAAATCAGCAGACGGGCTGAATTCAAGTGCAAATTCACTATCTGCAGCAGGTGGCGCTTATGGAACAGCAGCCATGTAGACCACCTGTGGAAACTTTTTCGCAAGAGGTGAAATACGTACCAATAAGTTAATGTTGTTTTTGGCGGACAGTTTTAATTTTAGTCTAGTCTTTGTGTGAAGCTGTCATTTTAGTTTTTATTAGTTTTAGTCACGTTCATACTCTTTTTAGTCTAGTCAGGTTTTAGTCAACTAAAAGTCTGAGCATTTTAGTCTTATTTTAGTCAGACGAAAACTGATGATATTTAGTCTAATTTTAGTCAATGAAAATTGTATTTAGTCTCTTTTTTCTTTTTTATAAGTTTATTTACAGATTAATTCATTTATAACTTGTGTAAGTCAAATGATATTTATTTATTTTTTATTTCTTATGGTTTTCGTAGCACAAGTTGATTTCATTAAACTGTCCAAAAATCACTTGGACATCTGAGACGCAAAAGCAACTTTTTCCACCTTTGACAAAATTATTCATTTAATTACAGTCATCATCACATGACCAGCATTTACGTTTCGTCTTGTCACGTTTTCGTCACGTGATAAAGGTTCGCTGACGACGATATTTAGTCATAATTTTTCTTGACGAAAGCAACACTACAATAAGTACATATCACTTCAATTTCCAACAGAAATTAACACTACAGACAGTAAGACATTGAGCACTTGTAATCGTTTTGTACACAGTTATAATTACAGCTCCAAATATGTTACAGCTTAGCCGAAATGGAATTGGACTTAGGAAGCGAAATCCTTGGGTACGAATCCCGTGAAAAACATGACTCACGATGAAAGAGCTGAAAGACGAGAGATCGAAAAACAAGCTAGAACGGCATCCTTGCGATTGCGTTTTTACACAACATTCACTTTTTGTTCACACCATCAGGTAGGTGTAGTGCAGATTATTTTAAAACATCACGGAGCATTAGAGTTATAGTGACACTCAATGGACATTTCAATCAAAACTGCGATGACACATACAAAACGTACAAAGCGCTACATATTTTGCATCTTGCGAAAAAGTTCCCACAGGTATGGGATGAGATCAGGCTCAAAAATTCATACCGTTTGCATAATTCAAACCGGTTTACCATTTGAACCGGTATCACCCAGTACTAATTATAACTTAAAAGAACGGTTTTCAAAATGTAATTTTCAAATTTACTCAAGTCTTCTGTGTCACGTGATCCTTCAGAAATCTAATATGTTAATTTGCTGCTTGAGAACAATTTCTTATTATCAATGTTGAAAACAGTTAATACTTTGTGATACACAAAACTGATACATTTTTCAGGTCTATTTGATGAATAGAAAGTTAAAAAGTACAGCATTATTTTATTTAGTAAATAATTTTACAGTGCTACGAAAGATTTCTGTAACATTTGATCAACTGAATGCATCCTTGCTGTATTTAAAAAAAAATGTCACCTACCACATTGTTAAAAAGAACAGAATCTGACTGCCAATTTTTTTGTGAGGCACAGTTACTCTTCTCAATAATGAATAAATCATTTCATATTTTCCGTAATGTGATTCAACATCGAAAATTGAGCACTGCAAATGATTTGTAACCAAATTTGTAAACAACATTTTTTCATAAACCAAATTATTCATGGTGCGTTTCGTCTTTTTGGATTAGTAAACACTAAATACAGAGTAGTTATGCAGAGAAAACCAAGAAGACTTCAGGGACTGTGAGCCAGCCGTGCACAGCCTCCGTAACTGTCACAAATCCAAAAACACATTCAGACTGCCTCCTGAAAAAAACCCAACCCTGCCACAAATATGTCCTTCCCCTCTGCCCCCTCCTGCGATAAACCCACCTAAGCTCCAGCATGTGGCGCATCCCCAAACCCCATGTTAGCCCCAGCGCAAGCCCAACAGGCGCTAAGCTCTTCACGCGGCTCTGATGTGTTCAACCGTTTCTGACCGTGGTTGTTTGCTCATTCGGCCATGTTGTGTCTAACCTGACTATTAAGGCTGTTCAGACGAACACCTACCTGGATTCCCATTTTGGCCATCTGCTACCCCCCTATTTACCCCTTAAAAATCTCATTCTTTATACGACTGTTTCCTGTGGACTACTCTATATGACATTCTTGAAGTGGTCGTCTTCAGGTCTCGTTCCCTCCCTCTCTTTCCTAAAAGTGAGCAGGATCCAAACCCTTTGTTAGTGGATGTTATTCTAAAGCGTAGAGGAGGAAACAAGGAAACGCAAGGAAACGCACACATGCGAAAACAAACAGGACTCCTGACCTTAAGCTTCCTTTTTGGTGCCAGCATTTGCGTGGCTCTTTCTATCTCTCCAAAGGCGCCAGGTGTGGGGCCACATGTGGTTAGGGGCTTGGTTTGTTTCCTGTGAGGTGCTGGCTTACCACACATGCTAAACAACCTGGCGAATTCATGCTAGGAATGTATTATTCACTTGTAGTGCATGAGAGTTTATGAGCGAGATAAGGCAGGTTCATTCAGAGCTACGGACCGCTCGTGTTCCAGTTGAAAGAACAGCGCCGAGGTGTACTTACCTTCGCGGGGACAGAACAAGGTTGTTCTGCAGGTGCAGCTATTCACGATATTGATTTTAACATTTTTCAGGACAAGGCTTTTGTGGCATGGAAAGCTGTAACTACACCCCAGAAAATTAATTTCTATCGTTATGCTGAGGAGAACTTGACAAAGACAAACGCTACTGACTGAGCTAAGCTGTATTCGTTTGTCTGTGGCATTTTATAAAAACTAACGCAGGGGAATTTCTTTTGGTCAGTGAAAAAGCGATGCTGGAAATGCCACATTTCTGGTTTCTAATGAATGTGTTCGTAAATGTGGGTTTGTGTCTGTCAGAAGATCAGTGCTCATTGGAAATGATGTATAAGAAATTAAAATAAGACCAAATAAAAATCAAAATATAAAAAAAGTGTACAAAAGAAATGTAAAAAATTATATAATTTATTTTTGTGATGCAAAGCTGAATTTTCATCAGCCATTACTCCAGTCTTCAGTGTCACAAGATCCTTCAGAAATCATATACTGATTTCTTACTTTTATAATCAATGTTGGAAACATTTGTGCTGCTTAATATTTTTTTGGAACCCGTGTTTCTTTTTGTTTCAGGATTCTTTGATGAATAAAATGTTAAAAAGGACAGCATTTATTCAAAATAGAAATCTTTTCTAACAATATAAGTCTTTACTATCACTTTTTATCAATTTAACACATCCTTGCTAAATAAAAGTATGAAAGTAAAAAGAAAGAAAGAAAAACTTTACTGACCCTAAACTTTGAATGAGGTGTTTATTGTTACAAAATGTTTCTATTTTAAATAAATGCTGTTCTTTCGAATGTTTTATTTATCAAAGAATCCTGAAAAAAAAGTATCACAGGTTCCAAAAAAAAAAAAAAAAAAATTAAGCAGCACAACTGTTTCCAAAATTGATAATAAATCAGCATATTAGAATGATTTCTGAAGGATCATGTGACACTGAAGACTGGAGTAATGATGCTGAAAATTT
>NC_133369.1:30390619-30469540 GCF_049309525.1 Garra rufa
AACTGAGGGGTTTAATATGAATGCATATATGAGGGGAACTGACTGTCTTCAGAAAAGTTTAAATGGTATTTTCTTTTCATCTTACCTCCGCATAATGCATATTAATGTCGTATTTAAAATTACAGCGCTACATTGTTTATAGCAGTAGGTTAACCACAGAAATGCTATATCGCTGCTGTTCCATAAGTGTCACCTGCTGTCAGAAAGTGAATTTGCCCTTTCATTCAGCCCATTTGCTAGATTTGTTTTGTTCAGATGTTTTATGTAGCATAATATCACAAAGCTAAGGCCAGACTGTTTTGTTTTTGCTTTACATTCTGAAATTATACAATCTAATTTACATCAAAAACTACTCATGCTAGCCTATATGTACCATGTTTGTTTGGATCACGTGTTTGTTTGGATCACAATTAAATTCAGGGGAAACCTGTGATAAACCATCAAACCACTAAGCACTATAAAGTTACACATACAGCGCCTTGCAAAAGTATTTATACCCCTTTTTTTCACGTTTTATGTTGCTGCCTTATGCTAAACTTTTTTTCCACATTAATCTACACTCTATGCACCATAATGTCAAAGCAAAAACAGAAATGTCACACTTCATAAAAGTATTCATACCCTTAACTCAGTACTTAGCTGAAGCACCTTTACAGCCTCAAGTCTTTTTGGATATGAGGCAACAAGATTTGCACATCAACATTTGGCAATTATCTGCCATTCTTTGCCTCACCTCTTCACCTCTCAAGCTCTGTCAGCTTGGATGGTGTCTGGCAGACATTTTCAGGTTTCTCCAGAAATGGTTGGGCCACTCAAGGACATTCACAGAGTTGTCACTCTTGATGTGTGCTTAGATTCATTGTCCTGTTAAAAGATGAACCTTCTGCCCAGTCTGAGGTTCTGAATGCTCTGGACTGGGTTTTCATTAAGGCCATCTCTATATTTGGGTGCATTAAGCTTTTCTTCTACTCTGACGAGTCCCTCAGCACACTTTACTTTTGGGATGGTACTCTGCAGGTGATGAGCAGTGCCTCGTTTCCTTCAAACATGATGCTTGGAATTGAGGTTCATCACACCATAATCTTGTTTCTCACAGTCTGAGGGTCCTTTAGTCGCTTTTTTGCAAATTCCATCTGTGTTTTCTTGTGTCTTCACTGAGGAGAGGACTGAGTCTTGCCACACCACCATAAAGCACAGATCGGTGGAGTGTTGCAGTGATGTTTGTCCTTCTGTAAGTTTCTCCTATCTCCACATATGATCATGGAGCTCAACTGGAGTGACCATCAGGTTCTTGGTCACCACTCTAACCACAGCCCTTCTCCATCAATTGCTCAGATTTGGCAGAAGGACAGCTCTAGGAAGAGTCGTGGTTGTTTTCCAACTTCTTCCATTAAGGGTAATAGAGACTACATGCTTCTGTGAACCTTCAATTCAGCAGACGTTTTTCTCTCTTCCCCAGATGTGTTGCTTGATGCAATCCTGTCCCTGAGACAGTTTTTTTTTTTTTGCTCTGATATGCATTTTCAGCTATTAGACCTTTTATTAAGACGTGTGTGCCTTTCCAAATTATACCCATTCAACTGAATTTGCCACAGGTTGAAGTGTAGTAACATCTACAATATGAATGCTCCTAAGCTACATTTGAACTGGCCCAGATAAGGGTATGAACACTTATGCAATGGAATAATTTAAGTTCTTTATTTATTTTGATTCAATTTGTTTTTGTAGTTTTTTTTTTGTTTTGTTTTTTGCTTTTCCATTATGGTGTATGGAGTGTAGATTAGTGTGGGACAAAAAGTGATTTAAAGCAGTTTGACATAAGGCATAAATATAAAATGTAAAAAAAATAGAATACTTTCGCAAGGAGCTGTATTACCAAACTACAAACCAATTATGTTCAAATTAATAATATAAGAAAATTTTGACTTCTAAAGCCACCTTTTGTCTATTTTATGCTTTGGGGGCCTTTATCAGTAAATTCTAATATAAGAGATTAATTTAACTAATTAATTATTTTTAACATTCAAGTCATTTTGGATAAAAGCATCTGCTAAATAACTAAATGTAAATGTAAACTAATAACTTAAAAAAGCATGCCATAATCATGTAATAATTTTTTCATTGATTGATTTAATTGACATTAATTAATAGGCCTACATACCGCATCTAACAATCACTATAATTATGAACCAACAACAAACCAAACCCACTCACAAAATAAAATGGGGAAGGAAAAAAAAAAAACATAAGAAATGCACACACAAATCATACAAACAAATAGCCAAAATTCACAATATGGTAATTTTATGATCCACACTATTCCCCAAATGTTCTCCCTTTAGGGTAAGTAAGCATGACGAGGGTGTTTCTCTCCACGACTGCACAGTGACAGTGATAGTAATACCTGCTGACATCTCTTCCTCCCCGTCTCTCTCTCTCCCTCTCCTCCTCTCACCTCACCCCTTCTTCCCCAGAGGGGCTCCCCTACCAGTTCAGGCGCTGAAAACTGTTGATTCTCTTCCTGCCATCCCTACATAATGTGCTTGCCTTCTTTCTGCTCATTCAGAATAGGCAATGTCTTTTCCTTCTCGGCAGAGAGAGGGAAAGAAGACAGAAATCATGCAGGGAAGGGTGGACTATCAGGATGTTCTGCAGTCCCAGTGTGTGGACTAGAAAAATGAGAAATGATGAATTGCAGAATAAAATATGAGTCAACAGCGCACCCACAAATGTTTCGAGTCGACGTGAAATGTTGTTCGCAACCCATTTTTCTTCTGAGATCTCTGACAACATTCATGAAGATTAAAATTAGGGTGAGACTTTACTCGTCAGGAATTGAATGACTCTTAGTTGTTAGTCTTACCGTTGAAAAACTTTTGACTGGTAGTGTATGTTTAATAGTTTGCTAAAATAACACCCAGAATGCAATTTGGCTATTGGTTAATGTTATTCAATAGCCCACAAGGCCCCAGCGAGGATTTGCACTATTTTCTTTGAAAGAACATGCACTGATGAATCATTCACAAGACCAAGAACATGCATCGATTAAGAAAGTAGGGTCAATTTTGATTTCATGTTGACTTTAAAGGGGTGATGCAGGAATCAGATAAGCAAATGGCTACTTTTCAAGTTGCAAGATAAAGCGTCAGAGAAAATCAACACTATTGATAATTAAGAAGCGGTTTGACAGGAAGATAAGAGTCTGAACCACAAAACATCACACACCCATTATACACACACTGTTAGCCACAACAACAACGGCTCTTCATTAACTGCATACAAAACAAAACAAAAAAAACACCTAAATTAATATGATAGCAAGAGGTCCACTAGGTTTGTTTACAAATGAAGGATTTAATCAATATGATTCGGACATTATACTGCGCTACACCTGCATTTATCAGCCAACACTGTGGTAGTGCACATCTATATCGTGACAGAATAACAACAGCTAATGAAATAGTCATATGATTTGCTTTTTGGTAATGAGTAACTAAGTCAAAAGATAACTCTAATTGCTGGGCTATTGGTTGGTATATGATTAACTTTTTCACTGCTAATAGGCTACTTCACAGAAATTGGTGAACTTGTGGAATGATTATCGGCTCTTTAGTTTTCACAATGAATAGCAGTTTTGTTCAAATGGAAATTTCTCCACAGAAGAAATTATGCAATAAATTCTTCCTTTGAAAGGTTTGTTATATTCATTCACTCATATTTGAGCAAACAAACCTAATATATAATGCACATAATTTCACAAGAACATAGCACTGCAAAAAAACGCTTGTTTCCAGCCAAAATATCTCAAAAATCTTAAATCTAGAAGGATTTTCTAGACAAGTCGAAATTATTTTCTTGTTTTCAGAAAAACCAAGTCAAAATTAAGTGAGTTTTTGCGTAAAACAAGCTAAATAATCTGCCAGTGGGGTAAGCAACAAAATCTTATTTCAAACAAAAAACAAGATTTATTTTACCCTACTGGCAGATTATTTTACTTGTTTCAAGCAAAAATGCGATTTTAATCGTCTAGAAAATTCTCGATTTAAGAATTGTTTGATATTTTGGCTGGAAACAAGACAAAATATCTAAATAAGAAAAGAATTTTTTGCAGTATTGTAGACTACTACTACAAAAAAAAGTTCAAAGTAAAAACTGAAATATTTTGATGTATTAACATGTAATTTATTCCTGTAATGGAAAAGCTGAATTTTTACCATCCAATACTCCAGTCTTCAGTTAAATCATTTTATGTTGATTTGGTGCTTTAGAAACATTGATTCAGAGCTAAAATCAATGATATTCTTTTGTGCAAACTGTGATACATTTGTCCAAGAACAGCATTTATTTAAAACACAAGTCGTTAGTACAATGTAAAAATCAGCTGTCACTAATTTTAATGTGTTTTTGCGAAATAAAAGTATTAGTTTCTTTAAAAAATATATATATTACCGACCTCAAACTTTTGAATGGTGCTGTATAATTTAATTATGCTTGTGGAGACACAACTAGAGCACATTAGAAAATGAGAATGAGTAATTAATGGTCCTGGAATGGGAGAAGAGGAAAAAGACATAGAAAGTGTCGGAATTCGCAGACATCACAAGCTGGCACAGATCTATGTAGGGTCTAGTTTAAACACTATATCAGGCCAAGGCCCTTCTTCTCCCTGTCTCTCAGATATGTCCATTAGCAGCAAAAGGAGGACACCACACAAGATCAAAGTCTCGAAGAGAACATTCTATACATCCCACACAGGAAAAAAAGAACTGTGCGTGTGTGCGCGCATGTGTGTTTCCCTAGAGAAAGTAGCTTTTCCATTATACAATTCTGCATGTGTAATATTGAAAGCCGAAACAATAAGATTTCCGGTCTACATTTGATGCCTCACAACAGGCGATGCTAGAAACGCAATATCTCCCAGCCAGGCTAATACGATTGCACAAACACAGTAAAACCCCCATATCCCGCAGTAATTCGGTTTGCCCGTTGAAGTGTTGGCGCAGGTACTGTGTTGGAGGTATTTTCAAGAGGGCACCCTGAGGTTAAGTCCAGTGAAAAAGAACAAAACACTCTTTTCAGTTATGAATCCTCAACCACGGCCATATCCACCCCTGCATTCCTCATCAAACATTAACCAGTGTGAACAACTCCCCAACAATACGAGTACAGAAACCAAGTGAAAATATGCATGCAGTCCAATTACCACATGCTGTGTCTTTATGCTTCAATAGCATTAGCGAGTCAGCTGATTACTGTACATAATAAAACACATTTTATATTTAGGCCTATAAAACAAAGAGATTGCTTCTTTCAGGGATCCAGATGGCAAATGGTCACAAATGCCAGAAAAAATAAACATGCGACAATTTAGAAACTTTATGAGTCATACCATCTTGTGAGCTCCAGTGATTTGTGAAATTACTCTTATGAACAAGTTTGTTGATGAATTAATCAAAAAGATTCACAAACAGTAAGCAATTTGGAGCTATCACTGAGTTTACAACTGAACTGCTACAAATAACAAAACATTAAAAAAAACAAAAACAAATATGAATGTTTTAGCACAGTAATGTCCAGCTATAAAGTAGAAGCGATTAAATGTAAAGCGTTTTTGAATATAAGGAACACAGTGTTTTCAAAACCGCACACGCAAACGCAGTATCAGGTCATTGAAACCAAACCTGAAGACTTCTGCTAGGGTTAAGTTTCTCAGAAACTGCAGTTGCAGTGTTGTTGTATAGCCGGTGAAATCGAAGATTTTGGCTTGTGACGTCTGAGTTTTTCAGGTTTCTAATTGGCCAACATTGCTTTACGATTAGGGCTTTATCGCCACCTAAAACTGGAAGGTTGACATATTTTTTATTTTTATGAGGCAAAATACAATACAAAGGCACTGACATTGGCAATCTGGGAAAAGAACACTAAATACAACTCTAGTTGACTTAACTCATCGTAGTCTAGTCTTTATTAGGGATGGGATGATAAATCACTGCAACGTGAATCAAGAAATGATTCAGCATTGAGGATTTTCCGAACACATCACGATTCTTTCTCAAATCGATTCTGAGCTTAGGTTTGAACAGCAGATGGCACTGATTGCTTTAGAAACAGCCGTGCTCTGCTTGTTTCCAAATCCTTACACGCACTTGAACCTAAAATAATCATTCATACAATTAAAATCTAAGCTCAGAATCGATTCCAAAGAGTCTTTTTATTGCAATGTCATTTAAAAGTGAATGCGAAGTTCTGTCATAAAACTCTAGATGGCGCAGGCTAATCGGACGTTAATGCAAATGATGATATTCACAGCGTTAAACTACTTGGCACAAGCTGATTGGTTCATGTTGCATATGCAGCCAATGAGCTTGCTGTGTTACATTTAAATGGCTGGTTAGCATTCACTAGAGCATTTCGCAGTGCACTTTCAGAGTTCCTCTGAAACCCTCCACCTCCCCAGCTCCACCTGTATAGATCTCCCTATTAAAAAAGTAATTTATTTAAAATGCATTTATTTCAAACAAAGTAGTGTTGTCAAAAGTCCCGGTACTTCGGTACCAAGTCGGTACTAAAAAAATTAAAACGTTACGGTACCAGGTTTTCTTAAGTACCGGTGGTACCGACTATCCGGTCAACCCGGTTCTTGATACGCTATACAAAAGGTGCGCTCTCACGCACTGCACAGTTGCGCTCTATTCAGCGGTGCTGCTGATGCCGCGGCTCTGACTCCACTTGTTGACAAAGAAGAGCCAGGCTTGCTCCAAATATTTTGGATTTGCGGCTGAACAAGGCGAACATCATAGATCATCAAAAAACTATTTGCAAAAGATGTCGTCTAGGTTCTCTCGAAAGGAGGAAACACATCAAACTTAAAACACCTCAAAGATCGACTCCGGGATCAAATGAAAGAGTTCAAGTAAGGTAAGTTTCATTTTAATTTCATATTTAGAGCATTATTGCATATTTTAATTTGAATGTCAGACTGAAATAAACATCACCGTTTGTGTAGTGAATCGTTAGCATAAGCGCGGCTAACGCTAATATGCTGGGCCTAGAATGAATTTGAAACAACGCTCCTATAACTTTTGTTGAGTAAAAAAAAATAAGGACATGATGTATTTACTATTTTTTACACAAATGACATGTGTATCCAAAATATATGTGTTAGAGAATGTACAAATGTGTCGTTAACAATGTTTATGTCCTTAATATGAGTCTGTCAGAAAACGTTCTAGGTTTATTCTTGACTGGATAAATATGAATGCAGTTTGGATTGAATAAAAGTACAATCAAATAAAACACGTTTTATCCCCTGTTTAGTTTGGTAATAATTTAAAATAAGATCAAATTCATGCATCATCTAACAAACTTAAAGTAAGTGAAACATATTTTTACAACATTAATTCATGTTTGTGAATGTTATTTAATACAAAAAGACATGATCATGTTTGTTCATGTTTAACAGATTAATATGATTTTATGCATTAGTAAATGTTGAAATTAGCCTAACCTCACTAAGAATAATTGCCATGTAATGTTAACTACTGTTTATTGTTAGGCAATGTTATCTAACAAATGAAAATTGTAAAGTGTTTTTAATACTGCAGTTTTCATCTGTGATAGACACTGGTCTTAATATATGTAATCTTATCTTAATTTATTATAACAGCTGTTTTTACTGAAAATTCATATTTTGCTGGTGTCAATGATCTAATGTTGCATCTGGTCAGACTTAGGCCATGGCTTTACTTAAGTATATTATATTTCTTTTTACAGTTGCAGATTAAGGAAGATCATGAAAGACCCCAGCGAACTCTAAAACAGACAACAGTACAGATGTTTTTCAGCAACAGCAGCAGAAATATGACAAAAAGTTTTGGGTGAAGCTTGTTTACATTTTTTATGCCTGTAATTTATTTAGATGTTATTTCATTACTAAAATGTTTACGAATACTTTTTTAACCTGTGAAAAAACTTAACAAAATTTTACATTAGTATAAAGAATGGCACTGTTTTTTGTACATTTTATTTTCTTTATTAATAAAAAATAGTGTGTTGCTCAATTAATATGTTATTGTGTTTTGCTTTGGTACCGAAATTGGTACCGAGAACCGTGGATTTTCAATGGTATTGGTACCGAATACTGAAATTTTGGTACCGTGACAACACTAAAACAAAGTATAGCTCAAATCTATAAACATATTTCCTTACATTTTGCTAAAGAAACTATTGATGAAGATTGTATGATCTTTGAATAATTTTGGTTTTTAAATGCAAGACATTTAAAGTGTCCTGAAGTATACGGTACTTGCAATAGTTCCACTTTAGCACAATCAAATATACTTCAGTATCTTTAGTTGGATTCAGCACTACTTCTGCACAATGAAAGTGCATTAAAGGTGCCATAGAATGCATTGAAACAATATTTTAAATTGTTCTCTGACATCTACATAGAAGGTATATGGCACAGAAAAGAGCACAAATTCTCCAGAAACAGTTTTACAGGTCCATTTACAACCCTAGGATTTGTCCCTAGAATGAAATGCTCTGTTATTGCCTTATTTGGAAGCTTCGTGAATATTCATGAGGAGCTCTGCTCTGATTGGCTGTCTCACAGAGCTGCTCGCTCTCACACAGCTGTAAGGAAACACATGGAGGAAATATATATTTAATTACGGCCGCTTTATTTATTTAACTCTAGCCGCTTTTAATATGCGGTTTGTCCAATCTGCCATTTTGAATCCGCCGACATTTTACTCTCTCTACTGTGATCGCATGTGCTCTGTGTAACGTTATACTACAGCAAAGTAGACTTTAAGTATACCAGTTTAGTATACCACGTACAATTGCATGGTATTTTTATAAAGTACATAAATAAGCAAGTGTATTTGTAGTATACTTAGTAATGTATTTCATATTTTTCACTAGGGATTTACTGCTTATTATGTTATGTCTTAAATACTCAATACTCTTATTTATTGGCAGTAGCAAGTACTTTTACTAAGGAAGTAAACAACAGCAGAAGCAATTCAGCATTGTCATATCCATTATCATGCTTTCCATTACAAAATCTTTCAAGAGTTGTCATGATAGAACTATTGTTATAAGCCAAAGTAAGCAGCACTCAATAAGCTAAAGAGCTTCTGAACAACCATTTAAACCATTTAACAGTTCTCTAATTTGGCAACTAAATAGTACATTAGCTCCTAAATTTTTCATTTTGGAGACAATGGATGTTTTGTCTTGGCACTGGTAGACAATTTGCTTGTAAGTCGGAAAAAGACACTGCGTGGCTCCAAAACTTTTTGAACAAATAACAACCTATTTCTTTAACCACCAAGAAAATGATTTTACACGTTTTACTTAAAACTTCATTTTATCTTCCAAAAGACACATTCAGGCCACTGGCTGGCATACAGACTGGCAACATACTCGGCCTCTAATAACGCAACGGTGCATGCATGCACATGCACGTGTGCACAAAACCAGGCATGCAAAGGATAGGGAACTGGTGAGTGATATTGATGTGGTCACGCTGAGAGAAGCGCTATTGGCCAATGTGGAGGTGTGAGATAATGGAGTGTACTTGCTGATAACATCTGTGCGGTGGGTATTAGCCAAATATCCAGGCAAGGGAGAAAATATGGAAACTCTCTCTTCGCCGTGTGCAGTGGGACGGCTGGGAAGCCGGCCCTGCGCAATCACACAGAGAAATCTGAAACTCACATAATCACTAAATTATAATATTAAACAGGCAACAAAATATGACTTTCTCCAAGGTAGATTGAAAGGTTATCCCATACCAGGTCTGGCCAAATTCCACCGCTCAAGACCCGTTTTATAAGATTATATCCGTTTCATGCTCGGTCCATAAACTTATATCGGTTGGGACTACCTTCTTCAAAGAAGCCGATTGGACCTCAGCGAATCGGGAACAAGCCACAGGACAGAGTTTGTCTGTAAAGTCCCTCTATGAACCTCCAAAATCTCTTCACGCCCACTGGGCCAGGTGGCCTTTACAGTACAGACTGATAGGAAACCACTGAGGAAAGAGGAACATCTCCTGACAGATGCACAGTTATGAATTGACCAATTTCTAAGGAAGTTTTCAGTCACATACGTAAGCCAAGGAAAATATTGCAATACAAAGAAAGGAAAATGTGCCATGAAAAAAAAAAAGTGTTACATGGGAATTAAAAGCAGAGAGACTATATCTAGCTCTGCGAGGGTATGTTTCTCAGAACATATTTCATCGTTACACAGCAGGAAAATATGTGATAAGGACATAGTTGAGGTTGTTGAGTACAAAGTTGAGGAATATTTCCTGTTTTCGCAACTCTTTCTTTTGATTTATGCAGCCTAACCATTTCTTAGGTCATCCACATTACCGGGAAATGCCCGTTCATGACAACAAGCTGCAGATTGCTGAAGGTTACGGGCAGGAGCTGGGCAGCACAGACGAAAACAAACATGAAGTAAATATAGTTCCATTCATATGGATAATTATACAATCCACTATGATGCATTAAGCTATACACTCAACCACATAATAACCAGCGAGCGAGTGAAAGCAGCAGGGAGTTCACTTTCTTACTTCCTTTTGAATGCGAGCCCGAGTGTGATTATTTCTGAGTAGGTTTGTTGATTACAGTTCACAGGTTCTCGTAGCTAATGATTTATAGAAGTAGTAGGGAGATTATCCCAAAATTGTGGCAGTCTTAGCCAAGCACGAGACGTGCTTAGGGGTCCAATCACGGCAGCCCTGATTGAGCAAAATTACAGTTGATCTTCAAGCCTTAATTTAAATTTGCATGCGCATGGGTGCGTCCGCCCCCTTGCTGCCTGAGAGGTCCGATCCCGCCTCTCGCTGTTGAAGCGACGAGAAAACATACTACGTTGTATTTGGGGTGTGTGTATGGGGGGTTGATGCGCTCGTATGCATGAATTAACACTCGTGCGAACACACAATCCACCATTACGCACAAACGCGATTGAAATTATTCAAAGTTCCTTGGGTATTAATTGATGGTTTATTTCAAAATGAGCAATTAAAAAAAAAAAAAATACTGTTTTTCGCATCCAGTTCGGAAACACGTCGCCATGAGAGGTAAAAGGGAGGTGTTGAGAAAGAGGCACTTGGAATTTCAAGAGTATTACAAATGTGTTCAAACTTGTTGAGTAAGTGACTCACACATAAGAGATGAACACACACAGATATAAAAAGTCTGGACAATGTAAAGGTTTAATATCACAGATGTACTTAAAACCTTTGCTTTTCGAGCTTTTGCCTATAAGGATTAGTCCACCCAAAAATAAAGATTCTGTCAACAAATTCTCACCCAAAATGTCATTCCAAACCCTTATGACTTTTTGTCCTGGAGATATTTTGGAGGATGCACTGGTCACTCTTTTCCATGCAGTTAGAATGGGTGTAAAATGAAGGTTTCAAGCTTCTTTTGAAAATCTCATCAGTCTTCAGTCTCACCAGTTGTCCTTGGCACACAAATGTTCAATTTATGAACAAATTATTCTTTTAAGCTGAATGTTTCAATGAATAATTTGATCCATTTCTAAACCCAGTCTGAAAGATTTGTTCATGGTCCTTAAATTCTGTCGTTAATTATTCACCCTCATGACGTTTCAAACCTGTAAGACCTTCGTTCAACTTCAGAACACAAATTTAGGGTATCATGTTTGGTCTGATTAAAACGAACTCTGGTGCGATTGCTCTGTTAGTGCGGTTCATTTGAGTAAGTGTGAACGCTGCCATCTGAAGCCTGTTGCGCACCAAACAAGAGGACAAAGACCGCTAAAAAGATGGGCCTCGGTCAGCTTCCAAACGAACTCTGGTGCGGTTCAAATGAAATAAAAACGCAACATGGACCAAATACTTCCAAACGAACCAAAAACAGGAAGCAATTAGATGCGACGATATGCTACATGATTTCACGAAGGGAACAAGCGGTGTATCAAAAACAAAAGCAGAGCAAAGGGCAATCGTGGAGCAACAAGGAGGTTAAGTGTCTTTTATGAGTTCTTTGTGGTGAAAGTAAATTCATATACACGCAACAATGAGTGCGCTAAATCCAGCAAACCGCATTAGGTGCATTTGACTTAAACTTTAACTCGAAAGCACCTTTTCCTTTTGTTTAGAGTGATTTCCGTCACAAAATATACGTCATTCAACCTGACCAATCAGGTTGTAAATGTATCACTATATGCCTTTAGGTTTGGTATCTTTAGGTTTGCTGTTTAAAATGCTAGTGTGAACCCTAAGCGGACCAGGATCATTTTCCTTTTTGGTCCTTTTGAACCAAACTACAAGTGTGAACACACCCGAAGGTATTTTTGATGAAATCCGAGAGCTTTCTGACCCTCTAAAGACAACAACGCAACTACTACGTTCAAGGCCCAGAAAGGTAGTAAGGACACTGTTAAAATAACCATGTGACACTGGTTCAACAGTAATTTTATGAAGCTACAAGAATAGTTTCTGTGAGCTGAGAAATAAAATATAACAACTTTATTCAACAATTCCTACTGTTCCGTGTCAGTCTTCAAAGTGCAATCACAACACGTTTTAGCAGCATCACATGATTGTGTTGTGGAACATGCGTAGAAGACTGACACGGAAGAGAAAAAATTGCTAAATAATGTTTTTCTTTGCGCACAAAAAGTATTCTCGAAGCTTTATAAAATTAAGGTTGAACCATTGATGTCACATGGACTATTTTAACAATGTCCTTACTACCTTTCTGGATCTTGAACATGTCGGTTATGTTGCTGTCTATGCAGGGTCAGAAATCTCAGGAATTTAATCAAAAATTTCCTTATTTGCATTTCTGAAAATGAATAAAGGTCAGAGTGAGTGAGTAATTAATGACAGATTTTTCATTTTTGAGTGAACAATCTCTTTAATAGCTCCAAAGATCAAAAAAATCATCTTTCAATCAGTGCTGTTTTTGTATTGTGTTTAGTATTTCCTCATATTTTGAATTAGCTTTTATTTCAGTTTTCATTTTTATTTAATTTAGTAATTTTGTTATGTGCTTGATTTTTATTTGCTCTTTTTTTATCTTTCTATTCAGTTTTAGTCATTTGTAGCATTGTAATCAGAATATCTCTTTTCATGTTCCACAGAAGAAACGTCATACAGTACAGGTTTGGAATGACACAAGTGTGTGAAGTTTCATTTTTATGTGAAAAAGCCCTGACTATGTGTGTGAGTTAGGTCAGAAATCTCCACTGTATGTTCACACTCAGCCGTTGCATCAGGTTTCAAACTTTTTGGTTAAGATCGCAGAAAACATGAGGAAATAAAGGGGTGAGCTGAGAGAGCGCGACAGATAAGAGCGAAGCACGCGTTATAAGCTTTATCCACCTGGCAGGCCATCTAAAACGTCAGCTGATAAACGAAAAGCAACACGTTTCCCACAGCAGTTCACAGCTCAGTTACAACTGAAAAGCAGGAGTGGAGATTAAGAAGGAAAATATATAAATAAATATATCACACATACACACTAAACACACAGCTAGACAGAAACCTAAAAGTCTTTCTCCCACTCTTTCTAAAGTATTGATGTGATGAAATACTGCAAGCTGAACATGACTACCTTGCAGCATTCATGTCTCCAAAAACCGAGCCTCATTAATCTGGTTATTTGGTGTAAACAGCAAATCAATGTCTGTGCAACGTGTTCATTGTTTGCAGCACAAGAGAACCGTGAAGCAAAGGAGTTGACGTTTAGTCTTCAGATGCCTTTGTCTAAATCTGTTAATAAACCACATCACTGCATAACAAGACTAAACACGACTCTGGTGGATGCAAGTGCGGATCCGTGTACGTGTGAGCATGCAGAAAGTCACTGAGCCCACAAGCTAAGAGAAAATTAATCTCTCATCTCCATCATATAAATAATAAACTGAAAGCCGTACAACAAACCTTAAAAAGCCATCTTTCTCTGATGAGAAATTAATGAGGTATGACAAAAGAACTAGTTTCAAGCATTTTAACGATTTGCGTGTCACTACATGAGGCCTGTCGCTGGAACACAAAAACACAAGTCCATATGGATGGCTTCCCATGTCCGAGACGTTCCGAGAGGGGCGGAGCACATCTGGCCCTCCAGGCTGTTCTAAACTAAACAGCCAATCCAGAGCGAGATAACACCTGGAGTGGCAGGTGAGCATGCCATCAATCTGACAAACGACAGCAATTAAACCATTATAGAGCAAGACAGAGGACAGATCTGTTGCACCACAGGAAGAGAGCTGATATGCACACATCATTAACATTGATTTATTTAATTAGTGCTACGTTCAGCACTAATTGATCAAACCTAGAGAAATTGTTCACTAGACTGTAAGGAGCGGAAGGGCATTGGATTTTACAGCATATAGTTGATTCCCCCATTCAAGAGATACAAAAGCTCTGACCCCTGATCCCAATTAATGAAATTGGAACACAGATACACAAGATAATTACTAACTGCTGCCGCTTCACACCGAAGCTGTTTGTTTATCTTTTGTTTTGATCCTCTTTGTTTGTTTTCCTCTCATTCTGCAAACACCCATATATGGACATTCTTAGATTTTGGATCTAATTTGCAGCAGCCAAAATCACCATTTATTAATTATATATATATTTTTTTTCATTTTAGTTTAAGTTTTCGCAATTTGATGCGCTTTTGTCATTTTTATTAGTTTTTTTTTACAAAACCAAGCATAAGGGTCTGTTTGTTAAAATTGAGATTTATACATCTTCTGAAATTCGAAATAAGCTTTCCACAGATGTATGGTTTGTTAGCATAGGACAATATTTGTCCAAGATACAACTATTTAAAAATCTGGAATCTAAGGGTGCAAAAAAAATCTAAATATTGAGAAAAATCACATTTAAAGCTGTCCAAATGAATAAATGCGTATTACTAATAAAAAATTAGGTTTTGAAATATTTACAAAATATTTTATCCAAAATATTTTCATGGAACATGATCTTTACTTAACATCCTAATGATTTTCAGCATTAAAGAAAAATCGATATTGAATCCAATTTTGATTCATACAATATATTGCGGACTATTGCTTCAAATATATCCATGTGACTTATAACATTTTGAAAAATGTTTTTACTTTTTTCCAATTTTAAAAGTTTATGTTTTTCTTCTAACTTCTGTATTATATTTGAGCTTTATTTCAAATAATGAAAACAACTATTACTAGTTTTAGTTAACAATAACAACACTGGAAAAATCACATGTTGTTTTTCATCCATATTAAAACTAAAAATATGTTAAGTATGAATACAAACTGGACTTACTACATCTCTACAACATCAGCTGCATTTCCTGTCATTATCAAATATGACATTCCTCTCCTATGGCCTCATAGGATGGAAAACTTTCCATTGAATGTACACTTCAAATGTAAACTTCAATGATTTCTAAATGCTGTGTAATCAAAACTACTATTAATTTAACATATAGAGAGTTTCCACGAAGCGCCATCAATCGGTCACACTGAACGTAAACAATGCCACTAAATGACTGTCAAAAGTTATAACAAATCAAGAAGAAGAGTGGAAAAACTGAGGAACCAAAGGCATTAGTGGCCAAACTGAACCAGGATTTCCAGGGCAAGAATCTTGACAACATTTATGTTTGTTCTTATCATTTCCGGTCAGGTAGGTGAAATATCAGGCTAATATCTTAATTAATGCATGCTCGTATGTATCTTTACCACCTATTAACTTTAGTTTGTCAAAATATTGAGCTCTTTCCTGCTTACAAAGTTCTTCTCTATTATGATTTAGCAGCTTCCACGTGTCTATTTACATGGTTCAGACAGCATAAATTAGCAGAACAGTATTCAGTAGTACATTAACTGTGCAATCCATGCTGTTGTTTACATCCGAGTATCGCCACCCGTGCATCCGGGTAATTGACAAAATCATGGTGTAAGTGCAAACCCTCTATTGCTTCCCACATACCTGCAGCCTTTATCATCTGTGACTTTGTATACCGTCAGCAGTGACTGAACATCTATTTAAATTAAACATACTGTTGTTGTTATTATTATTAGTTATTATTAATTGCATGACCATGTGATTTCAAAATGGCAGCGCCCATAAAGTCACAACCCGCCCTGTATAGAATAAAACAGCTTTTTGTCTTATTCTTCATTTCATGTTAGTGCACATCATTTACACTACAATTATACAACCACTAGTCATTTTTTATGCATAAAACGTTAATTATCAGAAATGACTGAGTGTACCTTTAAGGATAAATAGATCAAAGTTTGACTGGTGGAAACACTAAGGCATGGGAGGACACGTTACCACACTTAAACCCTTTAATAGTTGCAGGTGTGTTTTAGTAGACTGCAGACATGAAGCAACACAAATCTGGGAGAGTTTTTGGGCTTAGTCACCTCACATTCACAGGACTGAGCTCCTGAAGAGCGGGCGCTGAATTACGCACAGGGAACGCAACCACAATCCTGCGTAATAAGATTAATTGGAAACAGTCAACACGATAAGTATGAATTAAAAGTGATTGGGATCTTACCGTGTATTTGTAGAGTTCCAGTATACAACGTGTCTCTTTGCTGTCGTTGACATAACGTGTATAAACAGCGCCAGAAGTCTCATCATAGCGCAAACTCCAGAACACCTTGGCACATTCATGACTCTTGTGGGTTCGCTGACCAAACGAGTTGAGACTCAGTTTTTAGCCAAAACTAGCTGGAGAACTTTACAAGACGAGGAGAAAGACAAATCCCTGGGTTTAGTAACTTTAAACGCTTTCACTAAGGAAAAGAGACATGTTCTGCTTACTCAATGCAACGAGAGGTTGCATGCTTCAGTTTATAAATATACAGAACATATGTTGAAGTTTGAGACAAGTTCATGAAACATTCTCGCGATTCCTTCTGACGTTTAGTATTTCCTTGTGAGGATTAGATGAGTATTCCACTTTACGCTGACATAAAAAGAACTTCTTTTTCTTCAGATGTAAATCCAGTGTTGGTTTATATGATCCAAGTTTGACAACAACTCCAAAGTTCTCATGAAAGGGTAAGGAGACGATTGTTTGTAGTCGCAGGACGCTCTCAATCACGGCCGTTGATAGTTGACAGTGATTAGGAGTGACTGGAGAGCGTTTCTGGGCAGGGCGGAGGACGCGGGGGCGTGGTAGTTAAAACTTTGAACCAATCTGTGATCTAGGGGGCGGGGCCAACATTCCATAGTTTTTGAAGGTGTGCTGCACAGTGCCATGACAGCTCCACTTTCATTGAATGTCTTTTCAAAAAGTTTTTCCTCGTGAACTTTTGGTTCGTGCAGCCATTTTTGTTTAGATTTAACATAATGATACAGTGAAAGCTAAAAAATAAAATAAAAAAAGTGACAACTTGAGTCACCATAGCCTACATTTTTATAAAATGAAAGTGAATGGTGATTGAATTCTGCATAACACTTTCGTTTGGATTTTACAGTAAAACACACATAATATTTGAAAAAAAAAAGAATTTGTACATTTATTTATTTATTTTTACTGTATAAAGTATTCAGTGTAAACTATTAATTAATACTGCAGTTCAAAACCCTGCCGGTCAAAAGTTAGGATTTTTAATGTTTTTCATAAGTTTCTTATGCTTATCAAGGCTGCATTTATTTGATCAAACAGACAGAAAAAAATTGTAAAAAAAATTGTTTTCACTGTCTTCACTAGAGTTTTTGTCCTCTCAACTTAAAAAAAATGTGCTGAATCAATTCAGTAACAATATCACGTTCTCAACATTACTTATTGCGAGATCTGTTAAAGACTGTTGCAGACAGAATATGTTTGTCAGCCATCTTGGTAAGCTTCTCCACAATGTTTGGAAATTTGTATTTATTGGTTTAATATGTTAAAATTACATTTGTAGTCTAATGAGAGTACAAGTATGACAGTAAAGCATCATATTTTGTAGTTTTATGTATGCCAGTGTTAGTTTCACAGCACTCTGAAGCCTCAAAATGCACATGGTTCCACAATATTCTACATAAATATTAAAATAAAGATTACTGTTAAGATATCATCACCAAATGATAAGCTGTTTGATTAACCAGAATAACTAGCTCCGTGACAACATTTAAACAGAACCATTTAAAACCCACTGATCATAAAGGACATTTGTTTGGCAGAGAAATCTCCACAGTTAATACACACCCTAATTCTCCTCCTCAGAAACTGGTTATTCATGTAAAGAGCTGCTTTCCTTCACCATTGGGAATGTATTAAGCGCATTTAGCGTGTATCAGCATTAGCTGCCTTTTGTCCTTCTCAATTTGTTGTTTCCGCATACTTTGTATGTGTTTATTCCTTTTATTGTTTCCCTTTTGCCCTCTCTTTCAGAATCCCAAGAAGCCAGCATGAAGTGACATTATTCCATACTCGAGTAGCACATGAGGACGTATCCTTGAAGTAGTTTGAAGTGCTCGACAGCTTCAGGAGACTTTGGCTCGGGTCCTGCTCGTCTCTGTGGGAGTCTACATGTTTTGTGTTTGTATGTGTACGTGTGAATGTGTTGATAGGTAAGGGAGAGGCAGAATTAATTCACCTTGCTGACGACAGATATCCCGGGAGAGTGCGTGTTCAGGCAGTAATCACCGTGGCCACCATGTGCGCCAGCAGTCGGTGGTCCCTTGTTATTATCTGCGCGTATTAAATTACCAGCCCAAGATGTGAGTAATGCGAGGCAGGTAAGACCAGCAGTGCGGCAGGCCCATCACTCTTAGCGGCAGGTGGAGAGTTTTCGCCAATGACGTTGGGAAACACGGCGGTGGGTATATTCGGTGGCTAATTCTTCCAAGTCTTCCCCTCGCTATGGCAAAACCTATTAATTCCCCTGTCCTCTTCTCATTAATATCACATGATCGTGCGGCGGAGTCTTCCCCTGTGTGATTTGTCCCTCTGGAGGATTTGCAGTCCCCAGACAACGAAGCAGAAGTTCCCCATTCCCTGTTCCCTCGCTCTCACGAATGCGGGATAATTACACAAAAGGTCTCACCCACAGAGGCCTGAATTGGCCTCCTCTGTTATTATCTAATTAATAAAGCAGCGTGATAATGGCGGCCCATACACCGGAGAGAGGTATTCACGCTTGGGCCTTCATATCTGACTCTATGTCATTTCCTGACCGCAGTCTCGGAATTAGCTGGATATATCCAGGTTTTTGTGGCGGTGGAGCGCAGCTGAGAGCCCTTGTGGAGGTCATATCTGCAGCGCAGCAGAGCTCTGATTTATATAAATGAAGATCTGGGTGCCAGTGGTCCATGTGGGCCGGGTCTGGGCTATTGTGTGGGAGTCTCAGCAGTGCTGCGGTAATTAAGAATCGGGGCTAAACGGGGAACAGTCACCTTGTGCTCCTCTAGGAGCAGCTCTGAAGTGTTTCTCCTGCTACTGTAATCAGGTGTTGTTCCAAAACTTGCGTCCCCACCTCACCCTGCTCTTGTTTTATGTTGTTTTAATAAGCTGAACAACTGCACAGGTTGACAGTAAGCTAACATGCACTGTAAATTGATTCCTGGTGGAAAAAGACCATCAAAGAGTTGCTTGATTAAAGCAGTTTGCCTACTATTCTGAAGTTGCAGCAACTTAAAACTTTCAGGAACAAAAGTATGTAGCTTTTATTTTTACGATATATGATATACTTCTTTTTAGGTCAGATGAACATGCAAAGAAAGTTAGTTGTGTTCAGATAGGCCTATACTAAAAAACAAGTCTTTTTTTGTGGTTCAGTCTCATTCGCTCTCTTCCCAGCATGCACTTGGGCATTAATGTTTAAAATGCTTGAAATGCTTGACTGCATAGTTTTATGCTAGAAATGTACTTCATGCGATGATGCAACAGTTAGAGAGCAGGTCATATGGTTTTTTTAAGTGTCCTGATATTGTGTTGGAGTCTTTGACAACAGGTTTAAATGCATCTAAGGTCAGAAAACAAAATAATTTAACAAAATCTATTTATACATAGAGTCATTTGTTAAAGGGATAGTTCACCCAAAAATGAAAATTTGATGTTTATCTGCTTACCCCCAGGGCATCCAAGATATGGGTGACTTTGTTTCTTCAGTAGAACACAAACGAAGATTTTTAACTCAAACCGTTGCACTCTGTTAGTCATATAATGGCTGTCAATGGTTACCAAATCTTTAAGAGTAAAAAAAACATACACAGACAAAACCAAAGACCTTGTGACGATACATTGAGGTCTTACGACACAAAACGATCGGCCTATGCAAAAAACTAAACAGTATTTATATCGTTATTTACCTCTAATTGTCAGTATTTTGTCCTGTCCTGTTCTGTTTTCCCAATGTTTTTCCCCTTCTGTTTCTAGTCCATATGGTTTAGTCCTTGTCTCCCCCTTTTGGTTTGTTCTTAGTTGGTTCAGTCTATGCCCATATTTGTATTTCCCCCTCGTCATCTCGTTATCTTGTTTGTTACCACGCCCTATGTTCTGTGTATTTAAGTCTGTGTCTGCTCACTACCCCTTGTCCGTCGTTAACGTTACATGTGCCTGTTTCCTGCTCCCGGTTTTTGTTTGTTTGTATCATTTTCAAGTGTTTTATTTAATAAACTTATATATTTTCATTTACTCCGGTTCTCCTCATCCATCTCCACTCCTCAACCCCGCCTGATTGTGACACTAATCCACCGGAACGTCCATCTGTATGAAGCGTGTTCATATCAGCCAGCGCGTGCCACATCAACGTGATCTGCTACAGTAGATGCACGTGCGGAAGCGATCTGTCGCGTGTACAGTCGTGGCCAAAAGTTTTGAGAATTACATAAATATTGGAAATTGGAAAAGTTGCTGCTTAAGTTTTTATAATAGCAATTTGCATATACTCCAGAATGTTATGAAGAGTTATCAGATGAATTGCATAGTCCTTCTTTGCCATGAAAATTAACTTAATCCCGAAAACAACTTTCCACTGCATTGTTAAGAAGGCTTTGGGGGCGTCCAAGAAAGTCCAGCAAGCGCCAGGATCGTCTCCTAAAGAGGATTCAGCTGCGGGACCGGAGTGCCACCAGTGCAGAGCTTGCTCAGGAATGGCAGCAGGCAGGTGTGAGCGCATCTGCACGCACAGAAAAGGTGAGCACTACCATCAGTCCTGTGTCATGCCAACAGTAAAGCATCCTGAGACCATTCATGTGTGGGGTTGCTTCTCATCCAAGGGAGTGGGCTCACTCACCATTTTGCCCAAAAACACAGCCATGAATAAAGAATGGTACCAAAACACCCTCCAACAGCAACTTCTTCCAACAATCCAACAACAGTTTGGTGAAGAACAATGCATTTTCCAGCACGATGGAGCAGCGTGCCATAAGGCAAAAGTGATAACTAAATGGATCAGGGACCAAAACGTTGAAATTTTGGGTCCATGGCCTGGAAACTCCCCAGATCTTAATCCCATTGAGAACTTGTAGTCAATCCTCAAGAGGCGGGTGGACAAACAAAAACCCACAAATTCTGACAAACTCCAAGAAGTGATTATGAAAGAATGGGTTGCTATCAGTCAGGATTTGGCCCAGAAGTTGATTGAGAGCATGCCCAGTCGAATTGCACAGGTCCTGAAAAAGAAGGGCCAACACTGCAAATACTGACTCTTTGCATAAATGTCATGTAATTGTCGATAAAAGCCTTTGAAACGTATGAAGTGCTTGTAATTATACTTCAGTACATCACAGAAACAACTGAAACAAAGATCTAAAAGCGGTTTAGCAGCAAACTTTGTGAAAACTAATATATGTGTCATTCTCAAAACTTTTGGCCACGACTGTATACGTCTCTCATTGTTTACATAGTGCATATTGGCCTCTCAAAATTGTAATTACTTGCGCTTATCCTTATTCTGGAAACTGATTAAAAACTAAAAGATTACATTTCCATGTGTGAACTCATCTAAGAGTTCTGACTTTTCACCTACTACATTGCCAGAGCATGTTGACATGTCACACGCAGGCTTCTGCGAACGCGCTTTATACAGATGAACGTTCCAGTGGATCAAAGGTAAATAATGATATAAATACTGTTCAGTTTCTTGCACAGACCGATCATTAACCCCCGGTTTCACTAACAAGGCTTAAGCCTAGTCCCAGACTAAAACGTAAATCTGAGCTGTTTCATCTGAAATAAAATTTGCAGTGATTGATCTTAAAATATATTAGTGCCTATGTTTTGTCTCACGATGCACACCAGTAATGTTTTTTTCTAAGCACATTTATAAAAATTACCTAAATGTCCTAATTGAACTATGGCCTAATCCTGGTTTAGACAAAGCCCTGTCTCTGAAACCGGGCCTAAGTGTCTTAAGTTCCTTAATGTATCATCACGAGCCACAGGGTTTCATTTGGTTTTGTCTGTGTATGTTTTTTTACTCTTAAAGATTTGGTAACCATTGACTGCCATTATATGATTGACAGACTGCAATGGTTTGAGTTAAAAATCTTCGTTTGTGTTCTACTGAAGAAACAAAGTCACCTACATCCTGGTACCCTGGGGGTAAGCAGATGAACATCAAATTTGAATTTTTTTCCATAAGCCTACTCTGCTCTGATTGGTCTGCTGACCAAGCCCATTCTGATTGCCACAGAGAGGAGAACTTGAGCACGTTAGCGAGTGCTACCATCTGTGTTGCCAAGTCCGCGGTTGTTTTTGATGTCCACAGATTGAGGCACCCCCAATAACATCACTTTTAGCCCTGGAATGCCAATTTACCAGTAGAACCTCAACAAAAAGCGTGTATTTTACACCCTGGAACACAATTTTTAACAGGGACCTCGAAACGCGATTGGGGTAGTTTTGAGTAGCAACTGAAGTTGCAAAAAACTTGATTTTTGAGCACTCACTTGAAAATGTACACATAACGCATCAATCGTACTTACAGGTTGTGGTGCAGAGACGCTTGTTTACAAAAAATAAATATTTTTAGAAGCCAAAGAAGATAAAAGCCAAGATTAAAGAAGCAGTCCTTTGTAAAATGATGAACACACAATAAAACGTTTGAATTGTATTGGTGTGGTATCGTGGAAAAAAAAAATATCACTGATTCTTCACATCATCACCTTTAGGCAATGAAAACAAAACAAACTTGCTTTCACAACACAGAACACAGCGTCTTCTCGACATTATGTAAACACACTAACTAGAAGAAGTGTTTGTTGGTAGGTCAGACTGTTCATATTTTGCAGGCAGGTGGTGATAATGCTAATGTGTTACCGAGTGACGTAGATCCGTAACAGGCAGAAGATTCGAAAATATGACGACTCATTAAAGTGACTCCGAGTCGACTCTTTCCTTTGAGAGGCTTTATGTATAATGCACTTTTTTGATTAACAACGCTGCATACTGTTTATACTGAAGGATAGCTACGTTACAAACTGCAAAAAATATATTTTTCAAAACCCACCTGCTCTTTAATGTGCACACTTGTGTTGTTCCTGTTGTTAACAAACTCCAATACTCCAGGGGGCGATAGACGTCTTAAACGTCTGTACCAGTTTAGTCTCATCTAGCCAGACCTTCACACTGATGGCAGAAGGTCTGGCAACCTTGGTTGCTCTGAACAGCCAATGACCAACCAAGAAGCTAAATGAATGACAGGTAAAGCTTTTAGTTGATCCCGATAGGCACTCATTCTCATAGTTGTAAACTTACTTGTTCTTCCATGAGGAGGTTTAAAGTCACGGTGTCATTGTTTAGAAGCAGAACGTTAAAAAAAGGTGACACACGTGTATTCCAGAAATACTGTAGAATTCAACAAATCAGATGACAACTTTGAAACTCCTGAAGTGTGTCCAGATTTTTGTGCCATAAGCATCAGATGTTCAGTCAATGGTCTGTGGGCGTGACTTCTGAGGCTGAGACTAGTACCAGATGTAGTAGTACTTTGGAAATTTGCTGTAAACTTTCATGCTGAACACAAACAACATTCATACAAAAATGAACTCTAAATTTAAAAAAAAAACTGAAACAACACACACAAAATTTACTTAGGCCCAGTCTGGGTGGCCTTATAATTGTATTAGGATGAAAGTAAGAGTGAGACTAAAGATAAAAGATGAAAGTAAGAAAAGATACATTATACCGTGAGCTACAAGGTTTCTTTGTATAAAACTGCAGATACGTGTTTGTATAGCTGGCTAATGAGGTCTGTAATCTGGTTCTCTATAAAGGTGTTGATTGTGTTTAAACTTGTTTTGAGGGTGCCGTACTTAGCATTGGATAAGGATCTTTCTGCATGTGCTCTCAGGTGAGAGTGCAAATTTAGAAAGCATCATACACTATCTTTGCTGTTGTGCAAAAGACTGGAAAGAAAAGGTTGTGTGAAAAGCCCTTATATGGAGATGGTTTGGGGTGACATTGATGTGAATTCTCACTATAGTGTCCTTGAAGGCAATGCTGAAAATGCAACACATAATTTTAGCATTATGCGGTCTTAAAGGGATAGTTCATGCAAAAATGAAAATTCTGTCATTACTCACCCTCATGTCGTTCCAAACCTGTAAGAGAAATTAAGATATTTTTATTAAATTCATGAGCATTCTGTCCCTGCATAGACAGCGATGCAACTAACGCGTTTAAGGAAACGTGAAAGGTAGTAAGGACATCATTAAAATAGTCCATCCTGACATCAGTAATTCAACCATAATTTTATGAAATTACGAGAATGCTTCTTTTGCACAAAGAAAACAAAAATAACAATTATTAATTGACAACTATTTCTTCTCTTCTGTGTTAGTCTCCTCTGCCCATTCACAGAGTACTACGGCGTATTTGACATAGAATTCTGACATGGAAGAGAAGAAATTGTTGAATAAAGTCGTTATTTTTGTTTTATTTGCGCACAAATACTATTCTCACAAATTCGTAAAATTATGGTTGATCCACTCATGTTACATGGACTATTTTAACGATGTCCTTTCAGGACTTTGAACATGGTAGTTGTGTTGCTGCAGGCTCAGAAAGCTTTCGGATTTCATCAAAAATCTTGTGAAACTTGTGTAGCTAAAATATCTGCATTTACATATATGTACATTTCTTTCTTTTTTTAAAGGTACACAAACCTAACAAGAAATACTTCAGTGTGACATGTTTCAATCGCTACAGCCTGTACAAGGAATATATTTACCACCGTAGCTCACATGCAATACAGTTTTCCATGTGTTTGAGACAACTTGTTAGTGTGTAACGAGTTTGTTGTGTGCTTGCTTGTAAGTTTAATTGATGGTGCACTGCTAATTTAATGGATAGATGTATTCAAAAAATGGGTAGATGATATAAAAATCATGCAATCTCAGCTGCGTTAAGTCCATACACCTCAATGCAGAAGTAAGCCTATGGGTGAGACTTCAGGTTCATTATTTGCTTTAGGGAAATAATTAGAAGAACAACAGCATGCAATAAATGGTAAATCTGTTTGCTGTACAAACCAGTGTGTTCATAATTAGGATAATACATTAAAATAATATGGTAAGAGATGCTGATTTGCAGTATCAAGCAGCAAAACAATCTTTTTTGTACAGCTAAAAATAGCTGGATGCGGACGAGGCCGGAAGCCAGACCCATAAAATTTACAAATGGCCATGCCCAGTTTTATGGGAAGACAAAGATGGATTAAACAGGAAAATAGTCTGTCACTAATACAAAAGGACAATAGTGAACACCTAATTTAAAGTCTGTTCATAATTGATACAGTGATGTCATTGTCCAGCTCAGTTCAGTTCAGATAGCATCTGTGCAGTCAAGTCGATGTTATTACTGGGAATTAAGTGTCCCCAACTACCCATTTAAAAGAGTTCTTTAAAGTGATGTCTGGCTGCAGACCCACAGATCTGGCCTGCTAATTTGGAGTGTAATGTTGTTGAAGTGTAAATTGGATGTTGTTTGGATTGTGACATTGGGCTATTTAAACAAAATTAAGCAAGAGGTGTTATGTTTCTGCAGTCTGCCATTTTGGGCTAATAAAAAAAAGTTTGTCTGGAAACATTTTTTGTTAAGGAGGCTGGATTGTGTGTCCCATATGCAACAAAGTTTAGTTCACCCAAAAATGAAAATAAGCCCATTATTTATTCACCCTCCAGCAGGGGCGGATCTAGAAAATTATTCATGGGGTGGCAAGGGGGTGGCATTAAAATTATGAGGGGTGGCAATACTGAAGCAAACATCCTTGCATGGTTTTTGTGGATTCAAGGAACGCTTTTCTTATTCGGTGTATACACTAGGGTGCACATTTTTACATTGTCCAATAAAAGTGAAATAAAGGCTGATGTGTGATTGACTTGAACCTGATATCTGGATTGGAAAGTCAGATAAATTGAATGAGATGGTACAGTATATTTAACTTCCCTTTATTGAGTTCAAGCACTTTCCAGGTGCATTTTCAAGATTTTCCAGCACTGTGGTAAATTACATGTTCACATACTGTACACGAGTTCTTCATTTTAAAACAGATGTTAATGTGCTATTAAAAAACAACTGTCTGGATTGCATATAACATTGCCTAAAATAAATAGCCAACATACAGTATACAAATTATTTAATTTAAAATATTTAATTAATATAATTTACAGAGTATCTGCAGTATTTTTTTTTTTTTTTTTTTACATTTTAAGACCTGCACAAATAAAAGTAATGCTGTTTGAGTGGGGTAGGGCAATGTCTATAGTAACATATTAATGGCTGGTATAAAATGACTGTAAAAAAACATGATACTAAACTAAAATTCTAAAACTTACAGTTCAAAAACAAGTTTTTCACAAATACATTTCACATTTCAGCCTAAAAGTACTAAAAGGTAGTGAAAAAGAAGCTATAAAATTAATAATAACATTAATTTAACTAGCCCAAATAAAAATACATTATTTTTAAATATAGAAAATCAGATAGGAGTCTAAACGTCAATCAATACTTTCAATACACAAACAAACAAATATGAGGGAATTAATTTTTTTTTTTCACTATTTACAGTGCATCTGCAGAATTTTTAAATATCAATTTAGGGCAATGTATGACCCTTTTTAAGAGCTGCACAAGTAAAATGAACACAGTATGAGTGGGGTTGGACAATGTACGTTAACATATTAAGCCATAAAATGACATGACTTATAATTCAGATTTTCACAAAAACAAAACGTCTTATACAATGGTATTTCAGCCTTTATACCATTAAAAGGGATAAATCAAGTATATAATTGATTATATTTATTTAAAAAATAAATATTACGGTCTTAATTGTTTCGATTTTTAGAAAGCACATTAACTCCCCAACTGTAAGACCTCTTAAAATTATAAGCATTTTCTTATTCTATTTAACATATTTAAAACTTTTTATGGCCTTAAATTTGATACATTTTGATAAATTGAGGAGTTTTTAAGAACCCTCTACTTACCCTCTACGATAGTCCGTCGGGGAGGCCGGTGAAACATTTTGGTAGCCGACAGGAAAACACAATAGAGCTTGGCAAACTACGTCACTGCGCATTGAATTATGGGTAGTTGCCGCCATGTTTTAGGTAACGTCGTCAGACGTCAGTATTACAAGATAGTAATATTAAAAAGAAAAAAAAACAATGCACCAATCCAAGAAAAAGCTAAATCCTCCATACCGAGAAAAGCGTAATGAAGTGTCAAAGCTGAGGTATTTAGAAAAACTAAAAATAATCAACGGCTCGATCTTTACAAGCATAAATAGTGGTGGACGATCTAAATGAGTTACCGCACGTAACATTCCCAGATGGTGTTTTCCTACCTTGTTTGTGGTGTTATTTGCCTTTTTTACCTACTGCATTGTTAGCTGTGTTCTTGATACTTGAAGTTTACAGCACTGTTACTTTTCAATTTTATTGATTCTTATGTTACTGTGAACTGTACACATTTACCTCAGTGTGTTATACACAAATAAAGCGATACAGAAATGTTCATGTTTTTTTTTCAATTTATTACTGCAAAGTGGTATGCAATATGCAAAACAGATAATGCATGTTTAATGCTGCGTTCCAGGCAGGTTTTTGAGTCCGTAAATCACAACTTCAAACCACAAGTCACGACTTTGTAGCATTCCAGGCAAGTCGTGCCAAACTGTCTGTGCGCATTTATTTGTATTATATTATTATTAATTTGAATGCAACGTTATATTGTCCTAAAGTCTATTTTTCCACCGTGTACCACTTGCATAAACACCGCACCCATAGGGGCTGAAATTGTTGTTTCGTGGGCTATGTGATATCAGAGCTCGGAACTAGGAGTACATCGATCTAGTACGAGTTCACAGGTAGGAAGTCACGGGTTTGACTGCCGTTCCAGTGCACTTTCACGGGTACAAGGTTGGAAAAACACAAGTAACGGTTGCCTGGAATGCGGCATAACTGAAGGCTGTAAAACATTTAAAAATATAAATCATATAACATTTTAACATGTTTGTGTATTTATATGTATAAGTACACGTGTATATTTTATACGTGTTATATATCTACAGTGTATATATTATAGTGTATTGGTAGTCAACATTTGAAGTGGATCAAAAAAGTTAAAGTTGTCCTAAGACAACGCATTCTGATTTTATGTTTTATGACAACTTTGATGAAAGCTTTTGATCCACTTCAAATGTAGACTAGTGTATATATAAATACACAACATATTGTTACACATAAAATCTGAAATATATATATACATAATATATACATATAAATACACACAATACATGAACATATTTACACAGAAAAGTTTATGTTGGATGACATTCCTTGAGAGCAACTGATTTGACAGCATTAATTTCTTACTTTATGGTTATATAACAAAGCTGGGGCACATATTAGTCACTTGGGATCCAAGGTGATTTGTGCAAGCTAGAAAGCTGAAAAATCGAACATTTGACAGTCTGCGTACATGACGGTGGTGAGTGCAATCGTGGCACGCAACACAACAAGAGTTCACCGAAAATTATTATTTTTGCAGAATAAAGGAGACTAAAACTTAACGATCACAATCCAACACAGTGTCTACCGCAGCTCCGTTACCTAAATTCCCAACATGCATTGCGTTGCTGAAGTCACGTTCCCAGACTCTATAGCCCCGGGACGTCGGGCTGGCGATTTTGCGAGCCCCGAGTTCTCGCTTTAAACATAATTCATATTTGTCGTTTTCAAGCCATCGCGGACTGATGCGACAACCTCCCGGCATGTTTTCGCTTGATCGCTTGTCTTCTGACTAGCTCTTCCAGGTGTCCGTCCTTGGTTTCCAGGATGACGCTGATAGATGATTGGGACGCTCGTCACACTATACGCTATTTTTATGTCATCAAAATACAGAGTCACTGCTGTAAATCGGTCGAGGAAACTCTTTTATTTTTAGAACACTAGGAAACTAGTGCTGGGGTGGCAAATGTCCTTTCAGACAAATTCAGCCAGAGTTATATAAAAAAATATCCTGGCATTTTCAAGCTTTAGAATTGCATGGGTTGGTGTTTCACTTCATCAGTCCAAAACAAGTCCAATAAAGTACATCCATCCATAATAAAAACTGCCTCACACGGCTCCAGAGGGTGAATAAAGGCCTCCTGTAGTGAATCGACACATTTTTGTAAGAAAAATATCCATATTTAAAACGTAAAAATCACTTTAATCTAGCTTGCACCAACTCTTACACCGAAGCTTTTCTGGGCGGATGATGTAGGACAATGGCTTTGTGCATGCAGCGGTGAGTCTCGTGAAAACCAACATTTGTTTACAGGAGCAAAGGAAGCAAAGTTTCCTTAATTTAGCAAATGAAAACTAGTCTCCTCTTGGCTTATATAAAAATCCTCAGACATTTTTCTTCACAAATCCTCGATTTGTACATCTAATTGGTGACCGGTGCCAATTTGCCACATCTGTCACCTTTAAACGACACATGCACAACGCCAACGTCATAAGTGATCCACCCGAAGCTGCTTCTGTATACAAGCAGTTGGCGCAAGCTAAATAAAGTGATTATTATGTTTTAAATATGGATATTTTTTCTTACAAAAATGCATTGATTTGAATACAGGAGGCCTGTATTCACCCCCTGGAGCCATGTGAGGCACTTTTTTTTATTATTAATGGATGCACTTTATTTGGACTTGTTTTGGACTGATGAAGAGAAACACCCACCCATGCAATTCTAAAGCTTGGAAATGCCAGAATAATTTTTTATATACCTCCGATTGGATTAATCTGAAAGAAGGAAGTAATATACACCTGTCTGGAGGGTGAGTAAATAATAGGCTCATTTTCATATTTGGGTGAACTAACCCTTTCAATATCCCTTGCCAGCCACTTGCCTATTTAAGTGATAAACTGCACTACTTGTGGTTAGTTTCACAGATGTAACATACCTTTAATATTTGTGCTACAACTGTGTGGCCTGTTCTATGAATCTTTCAACCTCTGTAGCACCAGTGCTATGTGCAAAAAAGTAACAAACATACAGCCCTGTTAGTGTACATTTTCACTACATTTCTAATATCTAAAAATTCTAACATTCTAAATGATCTGTTAAGCATTAAATGATGCAGTCATGGTGGTTAAAAGGAATAGTTCACCCAAACATGATAACTCAGTCACATGAGAGTGAGTAAATGACAGAATTTTCGTTTTTGAGTGATGTTCATAATGATAGTTATTAGATATGTTACAGAAAACAGCCTGGGTCTCCCAAGCTTAAAAAGTTTTTGACGTAAGCTCTTAGCTCTCCATAACATGCAATTTTCTCAAAGACAATGCCAAATTAAAGGGATAGTACAGTCAAAAATGAAAATACTGTAATTAATTACTCACCTTTATGTCGTTCCAGAGCCTTGCATAGACAGCACTGTATGACCTTGCATAGACAGCATTGCAGCTGCCACATTCAAGGCCCAAAAATGTAGTAAGGACATTGAAAAATAATCCATGTGACATTAGTGGTTCAACCGTAATTTTATGAAGCTACAAGAACACTTTTTATGCACAAAAATGTGAAGAGTAAGAACAAATATTTTAAGGGATGGAATGACATGGAGGTAAGTGATTACTGGCAGAATTTTCATTTTTGGGTGAATTGTCTTTTTTGTTTTATACAATTCAAAACTGTGTACACTACAGTTTAACCAGTTGGATTCAGTAAGATTTGTTTAATGTTTTTGAAATAAGTATTTTATGCTCACCAACATTGCATTTATTTGATCAAAATACATTCAAAACAGTAATATTACTACAGTATAATGTTTTTTAATCTTAATGTATTTTAAAATGTAATTTGTTCCTGAAATTGCAAAGCTGAATTTGTCTGTTTTATAGCATTATATGATCTGCCAGAAATCATTCTAATGTGACTTTGTGCTCAAGAAAAAACATTTCTTATTATATCAGTATCATTGGTTGCATAAATTTTAAAGTTTTCAGGATTCTTTGATACACAGAAAGTTAAACAGCATTTATTTGAAATACAGTGGTGTGAAAAAGTGTTGGCCCCCTTCCTGATTTTTCATTTTTTTGCATGTTGGTCACACTGTAATGTTTCAGATCATCAAACAAATTTCAAATATTAATCAAAGATAACACAAGTAAACACAACATGCAGTTTTTAATTTTTTTTTTTTATTATGAAGGGAAAACAAAATCCTAACCCACATGGCCCTGTGTGAAAAAGTGTTTGCCCCCTAAACTTAATAACAGCTATAACTGCAACCAAGCGTTTGCGATAACTTGCAATGAGTTTGTTACAGTGGTCCACTCATCTTGGCAGAATTGTTGTAATTCAGCCACATTGGAGGGTTTTCGAGCATGAACCGCCTTTTTAAGGTCATGCCACAGCATCTCAATAGGATTCAGGTCAGGACTTTGACTAGGCCACTCCAAAGTCTTCATTTAGTTTTTCTTCAGCCATTCAGAGGTGGATTTGCTGGTGTGTTTTGGATCATTGTCCTGCTGCAGAACCCAAGTTCACTTCAGCTTGAGGTCACGAGCAGATGGCCGGACATTGTCCTTCAGGTTTTTTTGGGTAGACAGCAGAATTCATGGTTCCATTTATCACAGCAAGTCTTCCAGGTCCAGAAGCAGCAAAACAGCCCCAGACCATCACACGACCACCATCATATTTTACTGTTGGTATGATGCTCTTTTTCTGAAATGCTGTGTTACTTTTACGCCAGATGTAATGGGACACACACCTTCCAAAAAGTTCAACTTTTGTCTCGTCAGTCCACAGAGTATCTTCCCAAAAGTCTTGGGGATCATCAAGATGTGTTCTGGCAAAACTGAGACGAGCCTTTATGTTCTTTTTGCTCAGCAGCGGCTTTCGTCAGGCCATTTTTGCCCAGTCTCTTTCTTATGGTGGAATCATGAACACTAACCTTAACTGAGGCAAGAGAGGCCTGCAGTTGTTTAGATGTTGTTGTGGGGTCTTTTGTGACCTCTTGGATGAGTCGTCGCTGCGCTCTTGGGGTAATTTTGGTCGGCCGGCCACTCCTGGGAAGGTTCACCACTGTTCCATGTTTTCGCCATTTGTGGATAATGGCTCTCAGTGTCTTTTGGTCTCCTTCACTTTGTCAGGCAGGTCCTATTTAAGTGATTTCTTGTTTGCGAACAGATTTCACACAGGGCCATGTGGGTTTGGACTTCTTTTCCCTTCGTAAAAAAAAACCCTTCATTTAAAAACTAAATGTTGTGTTTACTTGTGTTATCTTTGATCAATATTTACATTTGTTTGATGATTCGAAACATTAAAGTGTGGCAAACATGCGAAAAAAAAAAAATCATTAAGGGGGGCCAACACTTTTTCACACAACTGTACACTCTTAAAAATAAAGGTGCTTCACAATGCCATAGAAGAACCTTTTTTGTCTAAAAAGTTCCATAAAGGACCTTTAACATCTGAAGAACCGTTCTGTTTCGCAAAAGTTATTTGTGGCGAAAGAATGTTCTTCAAAGTATAAAAAGTAAGAAAGAGATGGTTCTTTAAAGAACCTTTGACTAAATTGTTCTTTGTGGAAGCAGAAATGGTTCTTCTATAGCATCGCTGCATGTGAAGAACCTTTTTAAAGCACCTTTATTTTAGAGTGTAGATTTTTTTGTAACAATGTAAAAATCTTTATTGTCACTAAAAAGTATTCATAAAAGTTTTGAAAGTATACTTCTTTTAAAACAAATCTAACCACAAACCTTGAAACAATAGCATAAATAAAGGAACCAATTTGCATAAAGTGACACTTTTGAAACTGTTGACAACTTTTACTTGAATGAAGTAGAATTTGACTCAAACGCCATGCAAACTTTTCTCTTCCTTTTTGAAGTTTTATAAACAGCTCTTTTTATATAGTCTAAGTAAAGCGCAAGGGTTGTAAGTGTTCTTAAAAACGACAGCAGTTGGTCTTTCTCTCTCTCCATAAATCCCTCAACCCTATCAGTGTCACTTATGTCCTCCTCGCCTCCCTCATTTCTCTCTTGTTTCTCTCTCTCCGTCCCTGTTGTACTCCAGCTGTCAGGGGAGAGTTAATCCTGTTATCTGTACAGGCGCAGACTGACAGTCTCACACACATACACAAACACACATTTTCCCCATCCGCCGTACTGTAATCAACCAGGCAGTACACACCACTCTCCCCTCTATAATTAACTTTCCTCTCAACCGGCGTGTAACACACACACGGACTCACAGAGGCACTGCTCAATTAATTAGGCTGCCCACATGCAAACTCGAAGGGAGTGAGTTAGAGAGAGACTGCTTCCCTTCGCTTTTCACTCTCTAAACTGCCCCTGTTGCATTTCAAATTCAATGAAAAAAGTGCGATAGCAAGGACAAACCTGGGATTGATGGATTTGTGCTCGGCTTTATATTTGGCCTAACGTGGTGCATATTGTTGCCACTTCACAACTTAAGACAATGCGTTCAGGTTTGTTGTCGTGTTTTTTGCCGTGTTTACGTGCGGAGGTGAGAGCGTGTGAGCTTTTGTTCATGGAAATGAAAGGAAAAGCGAAAAAACTAGCCAAAAACCTGCCCTGCCAACACAAAACACGCAAACACATGCGAGCAGGAAGACACGTCACTCGCGGGCATTCAGGTTGAGCTGTAGCCTTTATGTTTTTCACACAGTTTCTCTTTCTCAAGCTGTCTCTCTCTCTTTCTCTCATTCTCTCTGAGGGGTAATTACAGTGGTGGGCTCAAGCCGAGTCGGTAAACGTTTCTCTTTTCCTCTTTCGCTCCCACCAAGCAAATTATGCACTGGTTACTATAGAGACCTGTTTACAAAATGTTCTTTTTGCCTTTTTCTTTCCTCCCCCCTCTGCCCTCATTCGCTCCATTTTTCCCTTCAATTTTCTGCCGCTCCCTCTATCCTGTTTGAAACTCAGTGTGTCTCCTTATGTACTGACTGATGCCTTCATTCGTCCGTCCTCTTATTTTTTCCTTAGTCTCTTGCCTGCTGTCTCTGGCCCTGACTACACACACAGAACACACACTTGCACACAAGAACGGCAATTATATGAAAATATGATTGCGGATGATATTGAACAGCTGTCTGTGTATGACACAAATGATGAATGCCTTTTTTAATAAAGGTGAAATAAATGAAAAACAACATATTTCTCTACATATCATGTCTAATTTCAGAATCGGTACTGACTCATTGTGATATCTGCATTATATGTATGCATAGTTGACATGAAACTTCAAGCAGTGACAGTGGCTTCCTGCTGTGTGACATGTTGTATTTCATCTCAAACTGTTTGAAATGGAACATTGCCTTTGTAATTGTTATACACTTTTATGCACTTTTATGAGCTCATTTATGAAGAGAATATGCAATATATTTTCTAATTCGTCACATCACAGGGCTGTTTTTAATAAATTGGAAAAATATAAAAGGTGTTTTAAAAATGATGCTAAATGTTTACTACAAATATTGTTGGGACCTAATTTGATGTCACAAATTGCCTTATTTGATTAGAGACCTAGAAAATGTTCAGAGTTTTATTTATTGTAATGTTTTTCGAATAATACGTTTGAGGTCAAAAGTTTACATCCCCCTTTCAGAATCTGCAAAATGTTCATTATTTTACCGAAATAAGAGGGATTATACAAAATGCATGTTATTGTTGATTCAGGCACTGACCTGAATAAGATATTTCTAAATAAGATATTTCACATAAAAGATGTTTTATGGGGGAAAACCTTTGAACAATGGAGATGTGTATATTTTTCTTATTTTGCCTAAATATCATATTGCCCTTCAGAAGCTACATATATGTTTTCCAGAAGACAAAATATTTACCCTGACCTTCAAATTCAAAAGGTTTTTACCCCCAGGCTCTAAATGCATCATGTTTCTTTCTGGAGCATCAGTGAGCATTTGAACCTTCTGTAATAGTTGCATATGAGTCTCTTAGTTGTCCTCGGTGTGAAAAGATGGATCTCAGAATTGTTGAAAAGGGTTTAAATAAACAAAAATGCTGGAAAACCAAAAAAGTTGTGGGGCCTGAAGGATTTTTCTGAAGAACAGCAGGCAGTTTACCTGTTTAGGACAAACAAGGGACTCATGAACAACTATCACTGAACAAAAGTCAGAACACAGTAATTACAATCAAGGGGATGTAAACTTTTGAATATTTGGCTGAGATACAACTATTTGAAAATCTAGAATCTGGAAAAAATCTAAATATTGAGAAAATCGTTGTCCAAATTTAGTTCTTAGCAATGCATATTACTAATCAAAAATTACAGTTACAGTAGGAAATTTACAAAATATCTTCATGGAACATGATCTAAGTCTTTAAGTCTATAGATAGGAAAGTGTACACCCAGTGAACACATTTGTGACCCTGGACCACAAAACCTGTTGTAAGTAGCACAGGTTTATTTGTAGCAATAGCCAACAATACACTGAATAGGTCAAAACTATGGATTTTACTTTTATGCCAAAAATCATTAGGATATTAAGTAAAGATCATGTTCCATTTAGACATTTTGTAAATTTAATACTGTAAATATATCAGAACTTAATTTTTGATTAGTAATATACATTGCTAAGAACTTCATTTGAACAACTTTAAAGGCGATTTTTTGCACCCTCAGATTCCAGATTTTCAATTAGTTGTATCTCAGCCCAATATTGTCCCATCCTAGCTTATTTATACAGCTTTCAGATGATGTATGAATCTTAGTTTCAAAACATTGCCCCTCATGACTGGTTTTGTGTTCCAGGGTCACATTTTAGCCTTAAATCTTGATAAAAAAAAAATCTTCACTTAAAGTTGCAGTGCACCCCAGGTGTCCATGTTATCAGCATGTGTTTTTCCATAGGAATCGATCGCAATATCATGTTACTTGCACATCTTATCTTGTCCTTGCTCAACTCTTCCTTTCTCTCTTCTCTGTTTGTGTTTCCTGGTTACACACACTTGTCTTTCCCACACACTTGTTATTGGCAACCTCCTAGTGGTACCCAGTGTATTCAGAGGATGTTTCTTGCATTTTTTCCCTTGTTAAATTCCATCTGATCGCTCCTCTTTGCTGCCTTGGTGATCTGCTCCTATTCTATCTCATCTCTCTCTCTCGCTCTCGTTCCCTCTTTGGGCATTTACTTTTCAGGCAGGGATTGACTTCTGCCAAAGCTGTTCAAATATGACAGCACTTAGACAATAAAAGTACACCATCATGGCAGCTTGAGAATACAGTACACAACCTGAAAGAAAATGTTTGTGATTCACACGAGTACAGCATAGCATAAAAAAATCAGTTTAACTGGTTTTGCTACAGAAGCCAGATTTTACATTGGACATCCAATCATTACCTTGATTGCTTTCCACAACACTGTTTTTTAAAGGGATAGTTCACCCAAAAATACAAATTTTGTCATTAATTACTCACCCTCATGTTGTTCCAAACTTTAAGAATTTTGTTCATCTTCGAACACAAATTAAGATATTTCAGATGTATCAGCCTTCTGATCCTCTGGTTTCTTTTTTTCTGTCTTCAATGTGCGTTCACGAGTGTATACGCAACCTGATGCATGATTGCATTATTGTAAGTGGTAGGTTTAGGGTTGGGGTAGGAGTAGATGCTAATAAAACACAATCTAATAAGTAGAAATTTTAATTTATTGTTAGTTTCCGGCTGCAGCTGTATCAATTACGTTTTATGTGCCATTGGTTTTGCACGTGGCACCGCAGTTCTGACTTGAAATGTCCATTGAGTGGCGCTATAACTAATGCTCCGTGAAGTTTTAAACTAATGTACCACCTGCACTACACCTAAACCTATGCTATGGTTTGAACAATCTCTCATCTTTTAGCTCTTTCGTTGTGAGTCATCTCTTTAAGTGATTACTACCCAAGTATTTGCATCCAATTCCATGACGGCTGAGCTACTGAGTGAGCTTGTTACATCCACTAGTGAAATATATGGAGCTGTAATCAGAACTGTGTATGAAGAAGATCGCAAGTGCTTGCTGTTTTACCACCTCTAGTATTCATTTCTGTTGAAAACTACAGTGATATGTACTTATTGGTACATATTTCGCATCTGGTGAAAAAGTTGGCGTTGATGTCTATGCAAGGTCAGAAAGGTCTCGGATTTCAATCAAATATTAATTTCTGTTCCGAAGATGACCGAATGTCTTATGAAAACACACCAGAACAGGTCCATATTCCTGACATATCGGCCCCCTCCCGGAAGGCATGTCCTCGTGCTGTAGAAACAAATAAAGGAGGGATAGGAGGGAACTTAGGAGGAGGCTCAGGAGGAGAACGGATACCCGGGAGGAGGACGACAAGGAGTCCAGGGTGGAGATGATAGAGGAAGGAGCCAAGGAGGAAACAGGAGGAGCTAGGGCAAATCAGACGGAGTGAGATGCCAGGGAGACGACATGAGGGACTTGGAGCAGAAAAAAGCCAGACAGGACCCAGGCCACAGCCATGATAATGACCCACAGTGAGGCCGATAGAGGGAGGATAAATAGCTGATGACTCCAGGGAGCTGACCAACAGTGCTGGAGAAGCCCGAGGCTGAGAGCTGATGAGCTAGGTTGACGAGGAGGATCCGGCAGGCCGAGGTGGAACTAATGGCTCTGGCGACCAACGTGGAGCTGGTGAGATAAGGGAACGAGCGTTGCGTCGTCATTTTTGACGTCTGCTAATGGGGTAACTCCTGTTTACTCCAATACTGAAGCCTGATTTGTTAACGTTTGTGAAGTTGCACAAACCAATGGCGCTTTCACCCGCCAGAAAGGGCAGAGCTGACTGCTATATAAGTCGGCGAAAAGCGGCATATCATCAGAATCAAACGACTGAAGCGACAGCCATCGACTCATGTGCAACTTTAGCACAACAGTTTACGCAACGCTCGTTCCCTTATCTCGGGGAACCGAGGTTACGTAAGTAACCGGAGCGTTCCCCTACGAAAGGTAACTCTCATTGCGTCGTCATTTTTGATGACTGCTAATGGGGAACGTATCCAGTCACGCCGTGCTAAAAGCAAGAACAGAACTAGCCTGCTCAGGAGCCCAATCTAAGGGCGCTTCTTGAGGGCCCAAAAGAATCTGAGCTAATAAGAGACCCGAGGTCGACCTGAGGTCTGCTTTTAACATAACTTCACCCACTAGCATAGGGGAAAAAGAGAACTTAAGCAGATAACACCTGCATCTGCAAGGCGGGCACGTCGAGATTGTAAAATCTAATAAAGGTAGGTGGCGACGACCAGCCAGCGGTGGCGACCACAGATCTCCCCAATAGAAATTCCGCTAGACCACGCCCAGGACGAGGCCATCCCTCTAGTGGAGTGGGCCTTCACCCCGATAGGGCACTGTAGGTCAGCCGAAGCATAAGCTAAGGCTATAGCGTCAACAATCCATTGTGACAATCTTTGCTTTGTAACTGGCAGCCCTTTAGAACGACCTCCAAAGCATACAAAGAGATGCTCTGACTGTCTGAAAGACGCAGAACGCTCAAAGCAGATTCTGAGTTTCCTGACAGGACACAGCAGGTTGGGGCCCTGTTCGCCGTCCGCAGGAGGGAGGGCCAGAAGGGAAATGACCTGAGCTCTAAACGGTGTTGAGAGCACTTTCGGCACATAGCCACTGCGTGGCTGAAGAATGACTTTGCAGTCATTAGGTCCAAATTCGAGACATGCAGCGCTGACAGACAGGGCTTGCAAGTCACTCACTCTTTTGACCGATGCTAGGGCCAAAAGCAGAGCAGTCTTCAACGTCAGGGCCCTTAAGCTGATCGAAGCGAGCGGTTCAAAGGGGGCCCCTTTAAGGGCTCTTAGGACTACAGACAAGTCCCATGTAGGTACAGTTCTAGGGCGAGGAGGGTTTAACCATCGCGCGCCTCTCAAAAACTTAACGACCAGGTCGTTTCTACCAATTGAATGGTCAGCTACAGGAGAGTGATTCGCCACAATAGCTGCCATATAGACTTTGAGCGTGGACGGGGACCGTCCTTTGTCCAAAAGCTCTTATAAGAAGGTCAGTACATGGGACACATCACATGATACTGGATCCTGATCACGTACTGAACACCAGTTACTGAAGACTGACCACTTCAGAGCATAGAGCCACTTCCTGGTCGACGGAGCTCTAGCTTCTAAAATTGTATCTTTGACTCTCGCGGGGAGTTGGTTAGACTCCCGTCGAGCGCCCAGACATGAAGGCTCCACAGTTCTGGTTGGGGATGCCAAATCTTGCCCTGCGCTTGCGAGAGAAGGTCTCTCCTGGGTGGTATCTGCCATGGTGCTGCAGACAGCGTCTGGACCATCTCTGGGAACCAAATCTGGTTCCTCCAGAGGGGGGCCACGAGGAGGAGAGAGCATCTCGTCTCCCTGACTCTCCTGATAACCTGGGGTAGCAGGGCGGTCGGGGGAAAAGCATACAGACGGGTGTTGGGCCAATCGTGGGCCAGAGCATCCCGTGCTTTCGAAAAATAGATTGGGCAGTGATAGTTATCTTCGGAGGCGAAGAGGTCGACCTCTGCCCTGCCGAAAACTGACCATATTTCCTGAACTGATAGGGGGTGTAATCTCCATTCCCCCGGCCCCATGTTGTTCCTCGACAACATATCTGCCCCTTGGTTCAATCTGCCCGGCACGTGAACTGCTCATAATGAGAGGAGTTTTTTCTGTGCCCATAACAGGAGACGTTGCGTCAGCCTGTGAAGGGGACGGGACCTGAGGCCGCCCTGGCGGTTGATGCAGGCTACCACTGACATATTGTCCGACCGCACCAGGACATGATGTCCCTTTATGGCTGGGAGGAAGGTTTCCAAGGCTAGACATACTGCCATCATTTCGAGACAGTTGATGTGTAAGTGACTGGGAATAGAAGCGAGCTTTCTTTAAGGGAATTCCAGCACCTGCGAGAATCCTCCTTTTTCTCTTCCTCTCCGCACGCACATCAGGACGGCTTCTGCGGCTCAGGATCCAGCACTACGCGAGGGCGGGGACCTTGGCGCTTTGGAAATGGGAATTTCCTTGCCGTTCGGGGGCGCTGCTGCAGTCCAGGCTCCGGCTTTTGCAAGAGCTGAGGCTGCGCGGGCTTTGCAGGATGCGGTGTGGACGCTGTCTTCGGGCAGCTTGAAACAGTCGCCGATGCACTGGGGCGTTTAGGCAGGAAGTGACGCAGCGCTTGCGACGTCTTCTGTGCCTCCTTGAAACGCTCTGTGAAACTGTCCACAGCTGGGCCGAACAGAACTTTCTGAGAGATCGGCGAATCCAGGAAAGCCATTTTTTCAGCATCCCTGATTTCTGTTAAGTTCAGCCATAGGTGGCGCTCCAGCACCACTAGGTTGGCCATAGCCTTCCCGACCGCTTGGGCTGTTGCCTTGGTTGCACGCAAGGCGAGGTCCGTTGCGGTGCGCAGCTCGCTAAAAGCACTCAGTTCACGGCCCGACTCGTCCATATCACGGAGAAGTTTGGCTTGAAACACTTGGAGTACTGACATAGTATGCAGGGCGGAGCCAGCCTGGCTGGCCGCTGCATACGCTCTGTTTGCCAGCGCTGACGTCATCCTGCAGGGCTTGGACGGCAACACTGCAGCCTTCAGTCCTCTGCTCGCTGGCGGGAGGAGATGCGCCGCTACCGCTTCTTCCAGAGGGGGGAGCTTGCAATACCCTTTTTCCTCCGCGCCGTCAACAATGGTGAGAGCTGCGGCAGTGGAAGGGTTAACTCGCACTGAATACGGCGCCCGCCAGGTTTTAGTGAGCTCTTCATGGACAGCAGGCATGAATGGAGCTGGTCGCTGACGAGCGGGTGGCTGATGCTTTCCCTGAAGGAACCATTCGTCAAGGAGGCCGGGGGCGGGCTCTTCAGGTGCCGACCAATCCAGGCCGAGCTCCTCCACAGCTCGTTTCAGGACTCCGTATCGACGCTTGGCCGCGTCGACTGAGAAGGAGGCGGGGCTTCAGGCTCTTCGCCGGAACACGCCCACTCGTCCGCATCAGAGGCCGTCAAGGACATGGAGTCGTCAACGACCATTTTCTCCTCGGAAACGCCAAAGCAAATTAAGCCGCTCGCTTCAGGGAAGGGGCGTTGATCGTCCTGTGTGAAACACACCGGCGGGAGGGAGCGTGAAGGGGAGGGTGAAGGGCGCGGGCACCGCGCCACGCCAACGTCACATCACTCGCGCCGTGAAGAGAAGATCCGCTGTTCCGCTGCTTCTTCCTCCGTGGAGAGAGAGGTGGGAGAACATGGCGAGGGCAATCGCCCTTTTGGAAAAAGGAAGAGATGGATTAGAGATGGTCTCGTCGCTGAAGGAGAAGATTCTGATGATATGGCGCTTTTCACCGACTTATATAGCAGTCAGCTCCGCCCTTTCTGGCGGGTGAAAGCGCCATTGGTTTGTGCAACTTCACAAACGTTAACAAATCAGGCTTCAGTATCGGAGTAAACAGGAGTTACCCCATTAGCAGTCGTCAAAAATGACGACGCAACGAGAGTTACCTTTCGTAGGGCAACAAGAGTCTTTATTAATCCAAACTAGGAAACACAGAGCAAACAGGAAAACACATAGCACAGGGGTTGACATTAGACACTGGACACTAGACACTGGAAAACACAGGGCTTAAGTAACAAGAAACTTAATTAGACACACCTGAAATCAATGGAACACAATGAGAACAGAAGTGGGAACAGGTCACAGAGCATGTGGGGAGGGAAAACACAACAAAACAGGTCCATATTCCTGACAATACTTGCATCATTTCTCGCATGGACCATGTGCCTTCTTGCTTGAAGCCATGCGCTTTTGTTTGCCGTCCAATAACTGACCACTGTCGTGCGTGCATCCTGACGCGAAATGCAGGGAAAAGTCCTACACGACTGTAATAGTGTGATTAAGGTGTGTACATGTCTATACTGATCTTCAATAATGCGACCAAAACAGGAATACTCTACATGTAATGTTCGATTTAAAAAATTTCAGTTTACATGGTAGATTCTTAATCAGAGTATTGTCTTAATCATGTAAATATCAGAAAATTGATGTCCATGTAAACATACTCATTTCGCAGTAGAACGCAAAAATGTGTTGTGTGTGAACCAGCCCAAACACATGTAAACACATGGACCATGTTACCAAATGCTTACGATTTGGTTGGGCACACTGCCTTTCACGTCAACACCAAAACTGTAAGTGCATATTTTACTAGGCTAGAAGTTGATTCGCCTATTTACTTTTCAGTCCTAGACTATTATGGTGCATTTAGTTTTACCTGCTGTCTTCAATTCCCAGAACAGATTTGCCACCCACCAGTTGAGAACCCCGACCCTCGGTAGAGTGCGTTAGCATCCCGATTGTGTGTATATATGGAGACCTGGCATAATGTTTATTACCCAGGAGTCTCTGATTCCTACAGAGTAACTACTCAATGTCTTTCTCACCCCTATCCTGTTCACGCAGTGCTGGGAAGCATTGTCAGCACATAGTCCAGTGTAGTGTTCAGGCAATTAATTTAGACTCTTCTTTCATCTTGCTCTGTCTTCCCTGAAAACGAGTGGTCCGCGGGGGCTTCAGGGCTTTATCAGGGTGGACGTATATTAGACTGCATAACGACTAGAATTTTTGCTCTTGTGAGATTTGACTGAGGCACATGTTTATAGAAGGCATAATTTTGGATGGTTAAAGTGCGATAGACATCTTTTGTAGGTGTGGCTGGATGTATTAAAGTGGGTTTAGGGAGCATGGGCGGCTCGTGCTGATGGGAAGTAAAAGTTAATTGTTCCCAGAGGGCGCATGCAGAGCCGGAGGACGGGATAGGCTCGAGATGATGGTGCAGATTTCTCCCTCCTTCATTTCGCTCCCTTCGCTCCTCTACTTGTTCCTGTTCCTGTGTTTGTGAAATAAATAATAAATATGTTTAATTAAAACTCTAATACACTGTGTTTCTGTTAATCCCAATTTATGTATTGTAATTAACTCTGTCTCCTCAAGCTTTGTTAATTGCTCACGCATATGTAAATACGCAAGGCAGTCGGATTGATTTTGGCTTATATGCATAATCACAGTGTTTGATTGTGTGTGTATTTGTGTGTGTCTGTAAAAGACATTTGCATTTTGGTTGACACTCAGAGGTGTGTGGGCAGAGAGAATATTATTATGCTGTCAAAAAGGCGGTTGATTGGTATAATGGACTGATACATAATAATACGACTCTGCTTATTTGTTTACATGTCATGATGTAGATGGTATATACATCCATCAGCTCAAACAGATTAGCAGGAGTTTTAGCATGTACTCTGTCCATTCACTTAGGCTGTTTTTTCCCTTTTTATTTGTCTGTCTGCTTTCTCAATCTCTCTCTCTTTCGCTCCGTCGTTCATTAGAGACAGAGGGAAAGTGATATCATTCTAATGATTACCCTCTTCTCCTCTCCCCCACTCTCTCGCTCTTTTCAGTAAATGAGTGAAAGTGATATCTCTCTCTAATGATCAGTGTGAATAATCGGCCTCTATATAAAGTCTTCCTTTAGTGTTGGAAATCACTCTCGCTTTTCTCCCACTCTGGCCTTTCATTATTTCCTCTTCTTATCCATTAGCCCTTTATTAGGATGGCTCTCCTTTCATAGGTTTTCATGCTGTTTGATAGCGATTGAGGACTTAGAGGAATAATTAAATACAAACATGCAAGATCACATGCACCAACACGTTTGCAGATACACTGCCGTTAAACCACACATTTGGTATTTGGTTGGGATTTCAACTTAAAAAGCATTACAGTGTCTGACACACACGCATAGGCCTTTATGATTTACTTTTACCAAACAAATTTCACAAAGTGAAAGTGTGCTGTTGTTACTGTGAGAAGCTTATTCTATCTCATCTAACCCTTTGATATTTTTTTCTGATTTAGTCTTTTTTATTTAGTCATAATAATAATGATTTTATTTACAGCTAAAGGAAAGCAGAAATATAGTACTGCATAGAGTTCAATCTATTTGTGTACATAGGTGCATATAATGTTTAATTATCATTTGATGTTAGCTTTTACAACAGAATAATGACATTTTCAAGTTTAGTAACTTTTTTTAATGTGCTCTGCTTTCTTTTTCTTTTAAAAGCCAATATAGCCAATACAGTTAAAAACATACACCTTGCATAATCTGCAAAATGGTAATTGTTTTACCAAAATAAAATGGATACAAAATGCATGTTATTTTTTATTTATTTAGTACTGACCTGAATAAGATATTTTACATAAGAAATGTTTACATATAGTCCACAAGAGAAAATAATAATTGAATTTATAAAAATGTCTCCATTGAAAAGTTTACATATGCTTGATTCTTAATGCTGTGTTGTTACCTGAATGATCCAGAGCTGTGTTTTTATTTTTATTTTTTTTAAAGTGATAGATCCATCTTTTCACACTGAGGACAACTGAGGGTCTCATATGCAACTATTATAGAAGGTTCAACTTCAAATACTCACTGAAGCTTCAGAAGAAACCACGATTCATTAAGAGCTGGGGGTGAAAACTTTTGAACAGAATGAATATGTGTACATTTTTCTTCATATTGTTTTATTTAGTACTGTCCTTCAGACAATACAGAAGATACATGTTTCCCAGAAGACAAAATAAGTTAAATTTACCCTGATCTTCAAATTCAAAATGTTTACACCCTTAATGCACTGTTTCCTTTTGGAGCATCAGTGACTGTTTGAACCTTCTGTAATAGTTGCATATGAGTCCCTCAGTTGTCCTCAGTGTGCAAAGATGGATCTTAAAATCTCACAGTCATTGTTGGAAAGGGTTCCAATACACAAAAATGGTGAAAAACCAAAGAATTTGTAGGACCTGAAGGATTTTTCTGAAGAACAGCAGGCAGTTGAACTGTATAGGCAAACAAGGAACAAACAAACAAGAACAATAACAACTTATAAACAATGAACAGTACACAAAAAAAGAAAAAACTGTTGTGGATCATTCAGGTAATGACACAGTATTAAGAATTAAGTGTATGTAAACTTTTGAACGGGGTCATTTTTATAAATTCAACTAATATTTTCTCTTGTGGACTATATCTTATTCAGGTCAGTACTAAATAAAAATAACATGATCCCTCTTATTTTGGTAAAATAATTAAGATTTTGCAGATACTGCAAGGTGTATGTAAACTTTTGACTTCAACTATATATATATATAGCTATATTGGAAATGTCAAATTAAACAAGAAAATATCAGTTCTGACTGTAACCAAGCCAAAACCAAAAGACATTTTTAAATGCCAGTGTATTTTTTGTAAATAGTTCATTTAACTTGAAATGGCACAATACAAAATTATTGTAATTAGCATACACAACCAGTCAAAAGTTTGGACACACTTCCCCATTCTCTTTGATGGGGAAGTGTGTCCAAACTTTTGACTGGTAGTGTACATTATTCAAATTATTTATCTTACTTACCTAAAAAAAAGTTCTAGATTTGGAATCTTATCAAATTGGAAAATGCTTGTGTTTCACAGAATGACCCTCACAAAGAAAGAAAAAAAAAAACATGAAAAAGACAATATATATAAAGAGAAACACAAAAACAGGAAAAAGTGAAAACCAAGCTTTTTCCACGTGTTTATTTTGTGCTTACAGATTTTTTTTTTCTTTCCAGTTTTTTCTCTCGTTCTAGTGTGGAGGACTTGAGTTATTAAAACGCCAACCTTTCCAACAAGAAGCAATAAATCAACCTAAAGATCCTGGGAGAGAGAGACAGAGAGAGAGAGAAAAAGAGGCAGAATGAGGAGAAGCAGATCTGAGAGCGCAAGACCTTGGAGAATGGATGGATTGGTGAAAGAGAGGAAAGAGTTGAGAGAGGCATTGCTTTAAAAAAAAATAAAATAAAAATACAACCAAAACTAAATAAAGTCCATAGGTGCTGAAGACTGAAATCCCAAAATCGGTTTAGTGCAACTCGATCGACAAAAGTTTTTTGTAATTCATAATGTTTTACAGAATGCATTATTACTTAATCTGCTGTGTCTCTGATACTGTAAGTAAAGCACATGCAGTGCACAGACACACACACTCAATCAGAGTCAGCTGGGCCTGTCAGGTAGAGCAAAGCTGGGTGAAACGGTTAAATAGTTTAGTCTCTGCTTAAGTGGCTGTCTCACTTGATATCTCTCATTGTATTCTTCTCCCTTCCTCTTTTTCCCATCTTTATTCACTGCCAGATTCACATAAAAAGACATCCATCAGGATATACACATCAACAGCATCCTTAGTCTACAAATGTGCTTGTATATGTTTTAATCTGTATGTTTGTGTGTCTCTCTGAATGAAAGCACTACTGTAGTATGTGAAGAACACCAAAGACAATAAGAAACAAATTCATCAATTTTCTTACCTGTCTAACTCTCTTCTTTTTGGATTCTACTGATATCAGATTCAAATCTACTTACTTGTTCTATTAATAGCTGCTGTTTTGAACAAGAAGTTAGTTACACTATACCCAAAAATGAAATTTTGCCATCATTTACTCACCCTCATGTTGTTTCAAGCCTTGTGTTCAACCCAGGCAGAAGAAAAGTGCACTTCCATAATGTATTTGTAGTGCTTTGTTTTCACACAGTAGTTTTGTACTAAATGTACTAAAAAGTATGTTTTAGTACTTCTTAAGACAACCTCAAATGTGTACTCAAATGTGCTTTTAACATACTCTCTCTTTATTAAAAAAATGTATTTAGTTACCACTTACAATACACTTGAACCCATAGATTATGAAAGTGTTTAGACATGAACTAAAAAAGTGGTAATGTCAAACAAATACATTATGAAAGTGCACTTGTTTTTCACCTGGAAACATAAGAAAGACACTTACACAAGGGTGAAGAAATGACGACAAAATATTCATTTTTGTGTCAACTATTTTTGTGTAGACTTAATTTATTAGGCTACTTCTACTACTCAATATAAACTGTTAGAATTGTACTAAATACATATCGCAGAGACTCGGTTTACCTTTTTATTTGTTCTGTTCTTTTAATCTGTCCATTTAGATGAACTGTCTGAATAAACTGAGTAACTAAAAAGTCAGAAATCTGAAAATTAACCATGATTTCACTACAAATAAAACAAAAATACATGGTTATTGTAGTTAAATTATGGTAACTACAAATTAACCAAAAAATGTTTTTGCTTCACTAACCATAGTTTAGTATAGTTTAATATAAATTGTTTTATAAATTGATAAATTGTACTAAACACATACTGCAATGACGATTAAACTTTTTTCTGTTCTGTTCTTTCAATCTGTCCATGTCTGAAAAACCTAGAGCTGCAAAACGATTAATCGGTTAAAAATAAAAGTTATGTTTATGTTAATAGTAATATGTGACCCTGGACCACAAAACCAGTCAAAAGTAGCATGGGTGTATTTGTAGCAATAGCCAAAAATACATTGTATGGGATTGTAAATAGATTTTTCTTTTATGCCAAATATTATTAGGATATTAAATAAAGATCATGTTCCAAGATTTTATCAATATTTAGATTTTTTGTACCCTCAGATTCCAGATTTTTAAACAGTTGTATATCGGCCAAATATTGTCCTATCCTAACAAACCATACATCTGGCCATACATTTATTCAGATTTCAGGTGATGTATAAATCTCAATTTCCAAAAATTGACCCTTATAACTGGTTTTGTGTTCCAGAGTCTTATATGTGTGTGTGCTGTTTATATTATGTATATACAAAATACACACACACACACACACACATATATATATATATATATATATATATATATATATATATATATATATATATATATATATATTATTGTACGTATTCGTATGTAAACACTTACGTATATAATTTCATTATATTAAATATAAATATTTTACATATAAATTTAACATATTTTTCTTTAATATATACATGTATGTGTGTATATTTATATATACATAAATATAGTACACATATGCAAACATTAACTTTTATTTTGAATCGATTCATCACGACTAAACGTTTTGCAGCTAAAACTGAGTAACTAAAATGAGTCAGAATTTCCAAAATTAACACTACAAAAATAAAAAACATGGTAGTTAAACAATTGTAGTTAAAACAATTGTAGTTAAACAATGGCAACCACAAATTAACCAAAAGCATAGTAGTAACCATAGTTTAACTATGGTATTTGTAGTTAAACTTGTCATATAGTTTTGCCTTGTGTTTCCCCTGTCTTTGTTTCTGTTTGGTTCCTATTTCCTTTTTTAGGTCATGTTCCTTTCCTTGTTTAGTGAATTGATTATTCCCTGCACATGAGTTTAATTATCCTGTGTATTTAAGTTCCTGCTTGTCCCTTTCTTTTCGTCTGGTCTTAAATGTCTTGATGTTGTGTTGGTTGCATGTCTTTCTGTCTGGATTTCCCTGTTTGGAATACTCTGTGTAGATTTATTAAAGAACTTTCATTTAATTCTCATCTCGTTCGTTTCATACACCCGACAATGACAAAACTGTGGTTATACAAAGCTAATCAGTCAGCAAACAAATCAAAAAAAAAAAAAAACATGGTTACTACACTTTTACTATGATAAAACCATGGTTAATTTTTTGCAAGGCCACTGCTGCATATAAGAAAGTGTTCTAACGCTGCATTCCAGGCAGGTTTTTGAGCCCGTAAATCACAACCTAAAATCACGATTTTGTAGCGTTCCAGGCAAGTCTCACCAAACTGCCTGGTTATTAATTTGATTTCAATGTTATATTGTCCTAAAGTCTATTTTTCCACCGTGTACTACTTGCATAAACACCGCATCCGTAGGGGCTGACATTATTGTTTTGCAGGCTACGTGATGCACTGGGAGTACATCGAACTAGTGCGAGTTCACGGCTGGGAAGTCACGGGTTTGACTACCGCTCCAGTACACTTTCACGGGTAGAAGTTTGGAAAAACACGGGTAACGGGTTGCCTGGAACGCAGCATTAATGTGATAAATCTGCCTCTGAAGGACACTTCAGAATGAGGACAATCATGGCCAGCCACCACCATACTGAAAGTTGTTCCAAACCTAAATGCTCAAAACTGGCCACTTTAAATGGCCCTTCGGAATAAAAGATTTGGCTTGAGAAGATGAACTTTTTTCCTAGCTACAATTTTTGATCTCTTACACCCTCCTCTTTGAGCTCTTCGGATGGATTAGGGCATAGGGAAGAGCTCTTCAGAATGAAACACAGCCACCCAAGTGAAAAACAAGTGCACTTCCATGATGTACTTTAAGTGCTCTATTTTCACGCACTAATTTTGTACTTAATATACTAAAAATGATTATTTAGTACTTCTTAAAATAATCTAAAGATCATCTATGTGTACTCAAATGTGCTGTTTTGGAACACCATGAATATGAACTGAAGTGTGCTTTTAATACTATCTCTATTAAAAATGTATTTAGTTTCCGTTGTAGTACACTTGAACCCATCTTTCATACACTAGTGGGTTAGTGTACTACAAGTGGTGTCCCAAAATAGCACATTTGAGCCGTTCTTAAGATTATCTTAAGCAGTACTATATAATGTTTAGTATATTAAGTACACAGTTAGTGCGTGAAAATAGAGCACGTTAAGTACGTTATGAAAGTGCACTTTTTTCGCCTGGGCAGGGCCATTTATGATGAACCGATTCACTATGCTGAATCAAACTTTACACCGCTAGATGTCTGAGAGAGGGCCGAAAAGGATGAACCGATTCATTCGAATAAATCGGACGCTATACATGAAAGGTACGTGTGAGAGAAAAGGGCCGTTTAGGTGAGTGCGTTTGATTTATTCCCTCAGCTCAATATTAAAAACAACGATTTGGCGCTTGGTTCGTTGAAACAAATAGCCTGTTAAGGGAAAAGCTGTGCTACTGTCACACGAAAGAAAACGCAGTTAGCAGCTTCTGCCTATGTGACACTCTTTAACCTGTTTTTGGTAAATGTGAAATAGGTTGGATCTCACATACACAGATTATGAGATTAAAGCTCTGTGACTCACAGTGGAGATGAGTTGAGATGCTCCTGCAGATCTGGTTTAACCTCGTGACGGTGAATCGGGACTCTCAAACTCTCAATACAAACGCGCTCGCATTTCGACAGGCAGCACTACGGCGTTTGCAAATATAACCGCTTCTCACCTGTGAAATGACTAAACCCCCTGGTGTCTGGAGAAAAGAGTAAAGAAAAGAAACATTTTGACTGAACCATGGCACCACGGGCACATCAACACTAAAACCCGCCGTGTGACTTAATCAACCTTCCCATCATTTTATGGTAAAATGCCTGGAGAGAAGCAGAAATTGTCTAGACATAACATTAGCGCAGTGTCGTAAGAGAGATGAGACATTATTTCTTTGAGCGTATGTAATGTCTCAGAGGAGAGAGGATTTTGTCTATTTCAGGAAGAATACTATTAAACCAGCTAATGACCCAGCAGAACAGGAATCCAAAACCATGGCAACAACTGCAAAAGAGCCACTTATCTAATTACATATTAGCGAAATCGGATACTGTAATTAAAGAAAATTAAATATGGAGATTAAACAGATCTAGAATGGCAACTATGTTAATGGCAAAGAATTCGTCACGTGGGTTTAGTTAGTTATTCTTGTACTCCAGTGAATACATGCAACAAACATGTCAATTATTTTATTGCTGTCATCAATAATTTTATTGTTTGACATCATTGACAAGTGATGTATTTATATGTTAATATTCATATTTGAGATGCTTAATTTATCCAAAAGTATTTTAGGAATGCAGTTTATTCTTGAGTCCATGAGTTTTTAATTTCAGAATTTTAGAAATTTCAAAAAAAAAAAAAAAAAAAAAATTGTATGTGTGATACAAAATGTGACCCCAGAGCACAAAAACAGTCATATGGGTCAGTTTAAAAAAAAAAAAAGAGAGAGATTTATACATCATCTGAAAGCTTTGTTTGTTAGGACTGAACAATATTTCAACTGTTTGAAAATATGGAATCTGCAAAAATAAAGAAAGAGAGAAAATAGCCTTTAAAATTGTCCAAATGAAGTTATTAGCATTGCATATTACTAATCAAAAATTAGGTTTGGATATATTTACGGTAGAGAATTTACAAAATATCTTAATGGAACATGATCTTTACTTAATATCTTACTGATTTTTGGCATAAAAGAAAAAAATTATAATTTTGACCCATACAATGTGTTTTTGGCTATTGCTACAAATATACCTGTGCTACTTATGACTGGTTTTGTGCTCCAGGGTCACAAAAACATTCAGTTTAAGAATTAAGTAGTTTGGTGTGTTGTTTTATTAATATTACTTAGTAAGTTTAATTTAGTTAAATATTCAATTTCAAATATAATTTGAAAAGTCATGTCTACCAAACCAAAGTCATGTCATGCAGAAAAGTGCAGAAAATATAATAGAAATTATGTCCTTCTGACTGTGTGTTATAAATCTCTCAAATTATTTTATAAATATATAAATTATATTTATGAAATGGCAAGAATAATTCAGGTTTTATCTGGATATTTTTGTGCTCAAAAAAGCATTTTAGAAATGCAATTTATTCAGTACTTTTTAAATTTCAAATTAAACGTTTTTAAATTAAAAAATGTGATACAACATATGTGACCCTAGACCACAAAACCAATCATAAGGGTAATTTTTTGAAATTGAGGTGAATAGGGTAAAACAACAACAACAACAACAACAACAACAACTAGCTATCACCTTACTTACCCAGTTAATTGGTTACATTGATAATTGCAAAGATTTTTTGTATTACAAGTTTTCTAAAATGTTAGGTTTAAATATGCAAATGAGACATTATTTAATGAAATATGCGCTAATTTGGATACAATTCTAGTACAAAAGTCTAAACACTGGATGAAGTCAGTTTCAAAATTCTTGTTTATTTATTTATTTATATTTTTTTGACATATTAGAGTCAAATGTTTTTACAGAGGGGGTTTTGGGTATCTCATTTTGTCACTCCATAATTCAGAAAAACAATGTTTTTGGGGGGAATAAAATGTTGTATAAAATCAAGCTAATTATATATGAACAAATCCCTCTGTAAAAACCTTCAAAGACAGGAATAAAAATGTAAAGTTTGGTGTGTGTATATGTTACTGAAGTGGAGATTTATGGCTCAGTGTAGAAGAAAAAACTCAGTTTGAGAAAACAAAGCATTTAAAAATATGAATCGTAATTGAAATATATTGACAAAATAGATAAAGTGCTATAAAAGAAACACTTAACAGTGTCGTTTGGATGTTTTCTTCCCACTAGTCCCACTAAAGCCCAGAATCTCAAACTTGACAGGTGCATGAAAAAACAGTGTTTTTTACCTGCAGTGTCTGCCCTCAAGTATGTTGGTGTGTTGTTTTATTAATATTATTAATAGTGAGTTTAATTTAGTTAAATATTTAATTTCAAAAGTTGAAAGCAGTCATTTGGTGCAGAAAAGTGCATAAAATATAATAAAAATAGTATCCTCCTGACTGTGTTATATAATAGATTTCTTAAATTATTTCAGAATTTCTTTTTATGAAATGGCAATGATAATTCAGGTTTTAAAATGGCATGTGGAACACAAGCAAACTAAAACAAAGATACATTATTTGTTTGATTTGAAATAGTTTTCCCACGCTTTTTGTAAGAATTGTTTCATTTCCTTTATCTTGTTCGCTCTCATGTGCCATTGACCCATTTAGCAGTGTGAACACATTCTGTTGTCGGTTCTGAGTAGAATGATTTTTTCTTCCCAGCAAAAAGTTATCCTGCACTTAGAAAACTGCATTTACACTGTTATGTCATTTCATGTCCTGATTTTTCCCCCCCAACAGCCCGTTCAGACAGTCAGATTTGATTTGTAAATTCTGTCACCCAGCTGGTGCTGATCAGCCTGTGAATGCTGGAGGTTATGAAACTATAATATCTCTCATTTGTTCCATATTTCTAACATCAGTCATAAATGAGATCTATATTTTCAGATCTAGCTCACTGACTTATATCATAACTTCCCCCTTTGGCTGTACTTTGATTGTTTATATCCATTTGTCTCACATGGGGAGATACATCAACAAACCCTAGAAATTGCATATGTATCGCAGTTTTGACATTACATTCATTTATTTCTCAAATTGATGGTTAAATCACTCTATTATTCTATGATTTTAAATTGCAATTTAAACCTGGAAATAAACTAGACTTTGTCCCCAGTAAATTTATTTCCGGATTATTTAGTTTTTTATTCATTCATTGCTTTTTTTCATTTCAGTTAGAGAAATACAAGTCATTTCAATTCTTGAGCTATTGTATATGATGAATGGATGGATACTTTTTGGTTACTTGAAGGTTCTAGTTTTCCTATTTCAGAATTTCATGTTTAATTCAATGTTACTTAGTTTCTTTGTAACTGGTTGCTAAAATTCTGTGTCAAAATATTTTCTATTCCAATTTTCCGTATAGATAGACAGATTGACAGATAGATAAATGGAGGTTAAATGGAGCGAGTGAGAGCAGAAAGAGAGACATGGTACATTGACAGACTAAGAGAACGAGTGAAACAATAAAAATTGTGCTGACGCTGAATTTCATGTCTATAATAAAAGAGAAAGGGAGGGGTCAGATAGAGGAGAGGTTAAAATAAGGATGATGACGGGGGGAAGGGGCCGCCACAAACGGGAAGCACAAACCCAGACACCAATATGTTAAAATGGAAAAGAAGAAGAAATGGAATAAAAAGAGCAGAGGGAAAGGCAGAGGGGAGAAGGGGTGGAATGAGGGAGGAACGAGAGTGGAGAGGGGAGATGATGGATGCGCTGCTCTCATTTTGTGCCCCCTAACGAAGACTCTAATTAGTGTTTGTGTAATTCTGCACTGTCTTCACTGCCTGCTCATCTTAATTAACTACATTCATCTTCACCTCCCTCCTCTCTCTCATTCCATCCCTTGCTCTCTCCCATTGCTCTCTTAAAAATAACGCCGACTGACTGCGGCCCACCTGGAGCAGATCTGCTTTTACTGGACGTGCCTCCTCCTCCTCCTCTCTCGCACTTGTTCTCTCTCTGTGTGTCAATAAAAGTTTAATTGGTATTATTTTAAGGGATTGCAATACTCCCAAAGCATTAAAGTGTTTGCTTATACCAGTGTATGATGAATAATAAGAGTAAATGAAGGAAAATGTTACATGATGAGTATGAATATAACACATCACAAGTGCATCTTGTTTCAATTGGATAAGGAAACAGATAAAATATAATTTGAAATATTGTTTAGTCTGTTTTAGTTTTGCCCGTCGTTTAGAGCCCATTGATCATTTATTCCTTTGTTTTTCCCCGGATTTTTGTGCCTGCTTTTATCATTATTAAGCTGTGATTGCTGACTCTGTACTTGCTCAGATTTGTCTTTGGCAAGAGTCCTAACAGTAATGAGACACGCTGCCAATTTGCGCTCTCGTTTTAGGGGCCGGAAGCCGTTTAATTTGCTTTGTGTTTGGGGTTTAATTTTCCATATGTTTCCATATGGGTATTATGTTCCACATGCGTCCTTTCAGTTTGGTGTAAAAATCACAGTGATATTGCATTGAATTCAAAACATCAGTCATACTTATTAATCCAATAATAGTCAATTTATCTAATCAGAAACACTCTTGAATCTTTAGCTGGTGAAAACAAGAAATAATTGAGTGATAAATATTTTTTTCTTCCAGTTGCCTAAACAGTGTCTTCTTCCTTTCTGCTATCCATTGTTTGGACAATTAAAGGAGAAGTTTACTTCTAAAAAAGAAAATTCCAGATAATTTACTCTTCCCTAAGTCATCCAAGATGTAAATGTCTTTCTGTCTTCAGGTGAAAAGAAATTAAGGTTTTTGAGAAAAACATTCCAGGATTTTGCTCAGTGGTGGATAACGGATTGAAGGTCAGAATTGCAGTTTCAATTCAGATTCAAGACTCTACATGATCCCAGCCCAAAAATAAGGGCCTTATCTTGCAAAACGAGTGGTTAATTTAAGAAAAAAAAGAATAAAAATTGCTATACCTTTTAACCACAAATGCTCGTCTTGCACTAGCTCTGCACAATACGTAAAGTTCATGCACAGTAGGGGTGTGCGATATTGACAATAAATGATATCTCGATATTTTCTCGGATTTTATCGATCGCGATAATTAGACAATATTTTGCTGAGTATGTTATTGTGCTGGTCTTCTTCATGTTCTGTGCGGTCACTTCACAGCCATAATAGAAATTAATCTTTTCCAATAAGTTTAAATAGTTTTTTACCTTTTATGGGTATTTTTACCTTTATAAAGCCTTTTTTTTTTAAAAGTGTGCATCATCTTTTGAGTCAAATGCTTACATTTGGGCTGTTATCATGCAAATGAATTCAATATCAACAAAATTCATCTTTGCAATGCTGAAGTGGCATTTAGATGTATTTACACACTGTTTAATGCAGCTCAGAGGGAATGTTTAACCTGCAGTTACAAATACATAAATAATGTTTTGATAATGTCGAATATTGATATTTGCAACCCGGTCTCATAAAAAGATCATACCTCTGGGTACTTTTTAGCAGCACTGTTTTTACGTACCTTTCTGCACATTTCGCGGCAGTTTCAAAAAGAAATGTCCACTGAGTGGTGCTAAAACACAGGTTCAATACGTGAACCCTGGCATGTATCAACTATGTTAATATAGGTACGTATTGTTGTGTTTTTATTACGTTGCTTCAGGTACGTATTACATCGGTTCAAAGTTTAAATATCCAGGGACTATTGCTAAAAGTTAATGCTCTATCCTGTTGGAAATATGCCCTACACCCAACCCAACGCTAAACCTACCCGATAGAGTTAACAAATGCAAAACCGATATAAAAAGCTTTTGTTGACACGTTTTGCATCTTCATTGTGTGTAGATTTGAAGTCTTTTGTCAAACCATGTTACACAGGATTCAAACTAGAGCTCTTCACCTCTCAAGTACATCTCCGTACTTCGTGAGCTACCAAACAAACCTACCGTCTTTGAAAACCCATAGATATGAAGCTGGATATGTCATGCTAAGCCTTTTATCGATTTTAACGCAATCGATAAAATCCCAGAAAATATCGAGATATCATTTATTGTCAATATCGCACACCTCTGCTGCGCATGACCTTTACGTAATGCATGAAGACGTGCATCGCAGAGCTAGTGCAAGACGAGCATTTGTGGTAACCACAGTTACACAGGATTCGAACTAGAGCTCTTCACCTCTCAAGTACTGCGTGAGCTACCAAACAAACCTACTGTCTTTGAAAACCAATAGATATGAAGCTGGATATGTCATGCTAACATTCAAAAGCATCAGTTTACAAATCTCCCAGCATATTAAAATTGTTTTTAAGTCATAATATAACATTCTTTAAGTAACTGGGCGAAAATTACGCTTTATCAAACTCTGCAAATCATACTTTGTGTGAAAGGAATAAAAGGTGTCGGAGTTTTACTGCCTCTAGTGTTATTTTTTTTTGGAAATGGCTGTGAAATGTATTTATTGGTACGTATTTCACGTCTTGTTGAAAATTGCTCCCAGGTATGTCTTTGTCATGAGACCAGGTAGCATATTAAGTGATAAAAAAATTAAAAGATACATTAAATGTGAAATTAAAACCACCAGTAGGTGGCAGCAAGTCACTGTTAAGTAAGTCATTGCGGTTAAATCGAATCATTTAACGGTTTATTCATTTAGGAACAAAACACCGCCATGTTGCTCAGAGATGCAAAACAGTGCTGTGGCTGTGTTTGGAATGATTTTTGTTTGCGAAATAGAGCAAAAACACAAAATATAGTGTGTAAAACATAAGTCTTCTTAATATCAACTTATTATTTATTGAACTGTACAAAATCAATATGCCATTTGTAATCATGCTAATTTTTGAAGAAAAAATGCCACTCTTTGTGTGATATTGATTAAATATATGAAATATCGCACACCCCTAACGTGCGCTTAGTTCTTCATCTGTGTACTTTGGTTCAAAAAGCTAGGGTAGGGCAAAAAACTCCATCTCATGTTCACCTCCAACTTCAAAATCGTCCAACATTGTTATTTTACCATTTTTTGTAACGGGCGTTTGACTTTTTTTGCATGTTTGCTTTGTAAACACTGGGTCTGTACTTTTGCCTACATCACGCGTCCTTTCCAACGTGATTACGTAATGCGCGAGGTCTGGCTGGTGCGAGATGTTTTATTTTAAGAAAATCGTTTTGCTAGATAAGACCCTTATTCCTTTCTTGGGATCATGTAGAGCCCTTTGAAGCTGCATTGAAACTTCAATTTGGACCTTCAAACCATTGATCCCCATTGAAGTCCACTATATGGAGTAAATTCCTGGAATGTTTTCCTCAAAAACCTTCATTACTTTGCCATTGAAGACAGAAAGTCATAAACATCATTATTCTGGAAGTGAACTTATCCTTTAAGTAAAAAAAAAGAAAGTATTTTAACATTTAAACATGATACACATCAACAAATTTCACTTTGAGGCAAGCTGTTGTCTGAATGACGCCTTTAATGCGTACTAATCTAAGAGCTATTTTCACTCCATGCAGAGCTGCTATTGCTTTTTATTAAGTGAGCATGCAGTTATGTTGAAATGTTTCAATGTGATAATGATAAAGTAGGTGGTGTAGGTGTGTTGTGTGATCTAAGGTTGTGTCACTGAAGTTCACTGGAATCTGTGTTCATGAAATCCAGGCTTTTCCCCTCTCTCTTTCTCTGTTTCCTAATTGATTCACTCATTACAGTTGACATGACATATGATATGACGTCAGTTTAAAAACACCAGTGTTGCTATTCATCTCAACCACATCGCTTCAACTCTTGAAGGCTGTGTGGGGTTGCTTGAGGGTTAACTCTGATTAAAGTCTTTAAGTTCTTGGAGGCATTTTCCTCACTGTAAAAATGTATATAAGCCAGCATTTTGTTTTGTTTTATAGTAAAAACATCTGTGTTTTTGTGTGTGTATGTATTTTTCTAACATATTTGAATATAATTTAGTGCTGTGATTCAAAGGTGAATTTCAGCAGCTTTTATCATTCTAATATGCTGATTTGATGATCAAAAAACATTACTTGTTACCAAGGTTGTTATTTTGCCTTTTGTAGAAACGGATTCATTCAGGTGAAAAGGTTAAAGAAACATGAACAAGGTTAAAGAAAGATGAATAAAGTTAAAGAAAAACTATTTTAAAAAAAATAATCTTTTGTAACACTTTAGATGTCATTATTGTTACTTTTGATTTATTTTAAGGCATTCTTACTGAATAAAAAGTAAACAAAAATCTTACTGACCACAAACTTTCGATACAGACCATTTCTTCTCACAGCTTTAAAAGAAAAATTCCAGAAAATCTGGGATTTTCTGGGGATTCCAGAAAAAAAAATCCTGATAATTTACGTACCCCCATGTCATCCAAAATATTCATGTCTTTTGTTCTTCAGTTGGAAAAAAATGAAGGTTTTTGAGGAAAACATTTCAGGATTTTTTCCCTTACAGTGGATTTCAATGGGGATCAATGGGTTAAAGGTCCAAATTGCAGTTTCAATGCAGCTTCAAAGGGCTCTACACAATCCCAGTCAAGGAATAAGGGTCTCGTCTAGCGAAACAATCGCTCATCAGTGCTCATCGTTAACTAGCTTGACTTTACGCAATACATAGTTATATTGGAAAGGTCAAATGTGACGTAGACAAAGTAACAACCCAGTGTTTACGAAGCGATCGTGCAAAGAAAGTCAAACGCCCTTTGAAACAAAAAAAAAAGGAATTTTGAAGTTGGAGGAGAAATTAGATTTTCGCTCCACCCTACCTTTTTGAAACGTAGTACATTGATGAAGAACTAACCATGCGTGAGCTTTCCAATGTGATTATGAAATGCGTGAAGTCGTAGATGCGCATTGCAGAGCTAGTTCAAGACGAGCATTTGTGGTTAAAAAGTATATAAATGTTTATATTTTTCTAGAAAATGAGCGATCGTTTTGCTAGATAAACCGTTATTCCTCAGATGGGATCATGTAGAGCCCTTTGAAGCTGCACTGAAACTGCAATTTGGACCTTCAACTCATTGATCCCCATTGAAATCCACTATATTGAGAAAAAAAAATTTGACTGAAGAATGAAAGACATGAACATGGGGTAAGTAAATTATTCAATTTTTTTTATTTATTCTGGAAGTGAAATAATCCTTTGAATGCCACAATCAGTTCACAAACCATCTAAAGCACGTGCAACACAAAAATGGCTGGAATAAACAGTTCCAATCTGATTGCCTGGGTTCATGCACAATTTCCAGGAGTCAGGATGCACAGATGTTTATCAGTAAGTTGATAAACTGTGTTTACAAGGTACCGGTATCGTTGTGATTTTACATTTACCCAGGCTAATTGGATTGAGAGAATAAACAATAATTTGGTTCATCAAATGTTTATGCAATCATTCCAGATGCACTTTTAACCCAACTGTTCTTTAATGGTCTGCTAAGAAAAGAGTCATAAATGTGTCATAAACTCAAGCGAGAGAGCAGTTCCACATATAGAGACTCAAGTGACTGTCTAAAGATGATTATAATGCATTCCCATTGACATTACAGGAAGCATGAAATTACAGCATCCTGTTTCAAATGGAAAAACTATTAATCATAATTCATAAGAAATGTCACTGCAATTCATGAGTCATTGTGTTTTTGCTGGAATAATAAGTGAACAGTCTCAGGTAAGAACACACATCATTTTTACCTCTGAAAAGCTTCATTTTGCATCCTAACTAAGAGCATATGATGATATTTTGGCTTTACAGCTGTGCGGATGATGCAGATCTCACCGCCGCCCACCAGTCCTGTGATGTGACGGCCCGGTGAGAAGAGCACACTCAACACAACAGCTGGGAGATGATGCTATAAACTGCCACACAAATCTCAAGCTGCACGGCAGTGTGCAATTATCATCAGGGTCATTGTCACACATGCACTGCATTTTTTTTTAATTGAAAAAACTATAAACGTCTCAAGCTGATAAACGCTGAAAGGAAGCACTCAGCGGCCATTCAGAGGAGATGAAGAGAGAGCAGGGGAGAGTCGATGGTGTCCGGTGAATGTGAGCAGAGTCACGGTCTCATATTGGCCAATCAGTCAACCTGCCTGACAGTTACATTAAGCAGCCAATCAGATTGCTCAGCCTCTTTGCCTGGAGGCTGAATAAACAGGAAATGGTGTGATCACTTGTGGAAGCAGGACGTGGCATACTGACACAGCTGGTGAGAAGTGCAGACCTGGAACACATTGGAGAAAATTATTGTTTATCTGTGAAACAGAATGAAGCGAATGTAAGTACCTAATCTTTGAAGTTTGCTTTGTTTTAACACCTTAACTACCAGAGTTTTGTGGATTTTTTAAGTTTTACAGCAATCTGTATCACTTTTTAAAGTTTTTTTTATTTAAAATGTACATTTTTTTAAACAGATAAAATTTATTGGTGAGTCATCCTTCACTACAGATTTTTGTCCAATCAAATGCTATCTAGCGGCAATTGGCAGGTCCCACCCCCAAATACAACCTGACATCAAGGAGACCGCTAGGTAGGGACACAGGGGACACAGGATACAGAGGTGGTCTCCAAGGCGGATCAGGGAGCTCAGGTGGCCATGGCGGGTCAGGAAGCTCAGGGGGCCATGGCCGGATAAACAGTCCAGGAGGCCATGGTGGATCTGGGGGCTCAGGAAGCCATGGCCAAGTAAACAGTCCAGGATGCCATGGCGGATCTGGGGGCTCAGGAAGCCATGGCCGGGTAAGCAGTCCGGGAGGCCATGGCGGATCTGGGGGCTCAGGAAGCCATGGCCGGGTCAATAGTTCAGGAGGCCATGGCGGATCTGGAGGCTCAGGAAGCCATGGCCGAGTAAACAGTCCAGGTGGCCATGGCCAGGTAAACAGTCCAGGTGGCCATGGCCGGGTAAACAGTCCAGGTGGCCATGGCCGGGTAAACAGTCCAGGTGGCCATGGCCGGGTAAACAGTCCAGGTGGCCATGGCCGGGTAAACAGTCCAGGTGGCCATGGCCGGGTAAACAGTCCAGGTGGCCATGGCCGGGTAAACAGTCCAGGTGGCCATGGCCGGGTAAACAGTCCAGGTGGCCATGGCCGGGTAAACAGTCCAGGTGGCCATGGCTGATCCCCCCCCCCAAATTTTCTTGGGGGAACCTAGGGCATAGTCCACCCAGGAGAGCACGGAAGGGCACGCAGGAGAGAGCTCCGGCTCAGGAGGGCGCGCTGGCTCTTGAGGAGTGGGCTCTGGACGGTGCTCTTGAGGAGCGGGCTCAGGACGGCGCTCTTGAGGAGCGGGCTCTGGACGGCGCTCTTGAGGAGCGGGCTCTGGAGGACTGGACGACCCCAGCGGAGACTCTGGAGGGCTGGGCGTCTCCAGCGGAGACTCTGGAAGAGCAGGCCCTGGAACCAGCAGAGATTCTGACTTGACGGTAGCCATCTTGGGTGCAGATTCAGGCTTGGCGGCCATCTTGGCCGGGAACTCAGGGACAACGGCCATCTTGGCCAGGGATTCAGGCTTGGCGGCCATCTTGGCCGGGAACTCAGGAATGGCGGCCATCTTGGCCAGGGATTCAGGCTTGGCGGCCATCTTGGCCGAGAACTCAGGCTTGGCGGCCATCTTGGCCGGAGATTCAGGCTAAGCGGCCTTCTTGGCTGGGGATTCAGGCTTGGCGGCCATCTTGGCCGGGAACTCAGGCACGGCGACCATCTTGGCCAGGGATTCAGGCTTGGTGGCCATCTTGGCCGAGGATTCAGGAACGGAGGCCGTCTTGCGTGCAGACTCTGGCGTAGCAGCCATCTTGCTTGCAAACTCTGGCGTGGCAGCCATCTTGCTTGCAAACTCTGGCGTGGCAGCCATCTTGCTTGCAGACTCTGGCGTGGCGGCCATTTTGTGAGCTGACGCGGCGTCCATCTTGTGAGCTGACACAGCGGCCATCTTGGGTGCTGACGCGGCGGCCATTTTGTGAGCTGACGATGGCTTGGCGGCTGACGGGCTTGAACGCGGAGAGGAAGCCTGAGGTACTGGGCTGAGGACCATCGTGGGGCTTAGGAGGACTTGGGGACACGAGGGAGGCATGGAGGGGGTGAGGTCGCTGGAGTGATATGTGGAGGGCACTAGCTGTTGGTGAGATGGGGTGACTGCTGCATGTTTCCAGATGGGAGGAGGATTACCATCCTCCACCATGACTTGGAACGAGGAATTACACAAATCGAGAACAAAATTTAGGAAATCTGCTACGGGACGGTAGCAATCACCAGGAGTAATCAAATTAAACAAACTATCATCATTTAGTCCCATCTGGAAACATGCGTTCACCATCTTATCACTCCATCTCACCAGATGGTAAACACTCAGAAATTCCTCCACATATTCCTCCAGCGAACGCTCACCTTGTTGGAGGTTCCACAGTTTGTCCTCAGCCCAGTTCATTTTCTTGTTGGTTCGTCGATCTGTCACAATCTGGCTGAATGGAGGAGTGGAGATGAAGCAGGTGAACCGGATTAAATGAATATAAACAGTTTTATTAAACAAAACACTGAAACTAATACAAACAAACAAAAACCGGGAGCAAGCAATGATAACATGTAACAATACATCGACAGACACTGGGGAGTGAGCAGACACAGACTTTATACACAGAAACATGGGCGTGGTCACAAACAAGATAACGAGATGACGAGGGGGAAATACAAATGGGCAAGACTAAACCAAAAGGACTAAACCAAAAGGGGGAGAACAAGGACTAAACCAAATGAACTAGAAACATGGGGGGAAAAACACTTGGAAAACATGACAGAACAGGACAAAACACAGACATATTCCTGACAGTTGCAAATAGTTACTAATAGTTAACTTAAGGGAACTTTTTTAAAACTACTTCACAACAAAAACAATATATACGTTAAATAAACAATAATATATGGGTCAAAGACGAAAAAGGGTTTGAGCATACAATCAGTAAGTGTAATACTGCTTTAAATTGTTTTTCCAAAAAAAGGAAAAAAAAGAAAAAGTTTTCTGTTTAATTGAATTGCAGTTTTCATATCATACATTTTTCCCAAATTTACAGAAGTAAACTTACCACCTAAATATCATTCAGTGTAACAATCTTGTCAGGCATATTTACAACAAAAATCAATTTATGACATATTAAAAAATTAATTACTTTCACCCCAAATACTAATTAGTTGTAATTCTATATTTTTACAATTCGCCACTATCCTAGGTTTTGCCCATTTGTCAGTAGGAAGTTTTTACTCATTTAAAACACAATAACATTTAATATGCTCCCCTATTCTTTTATATCTTTTAATATGTACTAGTCAGAATAAGCATGTTGTTTACATTTTTACATATATATTGTTACACTGAATGACAATGTAACATTATTTCAACCAAATTTTGACATTTTATTCTCCAAAAACTTATTTGAAACCTTAAAAGTAGACACTTTACTTACATTTAATGAGCTTTCTATGGACATAAAATCACTTTTGTAAATTTCTTTTGATGTGGAAATCTTAATGTCTTTGACCCATATGCAAAAGTTTGGATGCATTAAACTGATAAAAATTGATGTTGAAGACCTTTACTTAAAGCGGATCGTGAAGAAAGGTCAGCTGAATATGACACTTTATGTTTCAGGCTTGAAACCGCTGATACAGCCTTTAAATATAATTAAATACATATTACACATTTATTAATTTACTGTTAATTTAAATATTTACTAATACATTATTAAAATCAAAAGTTGTATTGGTTAACCTTCCTTAATAAACCTAAGATGAATTTACAATAAAAGGTTGTGTGGTTATTTAACTAATGATTAATACTTTAACAAATCTATTGCTCATTGTTAATGTTAGTTAACATTACGTTGACATTAACTATAGTGGAACCTTGTTGTAAAGTGTTACCAAAAATACTGTAATCAACCAAAATATTTTTGTTAATAGACATTCAAAAGTTACTCATATTTGTGACCCTGGACCACAAAACCAGGGTCAATTTTTTTAAACTGAGATTTCTACATCATCTGATCTGAAAGCTGAATAAATAAGCTTTCCATTAATGGTTTGTTAGGATGGGACCATATTTGCTCAAGATACAACTATTTGAAAATCTGGAATCTGAGGGTGCAAAAACATCTAAATACGGAGAGAACTGCCTTTTAAGTTGTCCAAATGAAGTAAGTTTTGATATATTTATGGTAGGACATTTATAAAATATCTTCAATAATGATTTTTCACATTAAAGAAAAATCTGTAATTTTGACCTAAATAATGTATTTTTGGCTATTGCTATACTTGTGCTACTTAAGACTGGTTTTGTGCTCCAGGGTTACATTTGTCACACATTATTTAATAATTCTATCTCATCAAGGTTACTTTCATAGCAGCTAACTGTGATGAAATATGGTTGGTAGACAGTATTCTTGTGCATGCTCTGTCTTTACCACACACACAAACTTGCGTGACAACCTCGCTCGTGCCTAAAGCTATCCGGTCTCTTAAGGGCACATGAACGTGAAATACTCTGCTGCTCACTCTCCCTTCTCTTAACACACTCTCTCTCTCTCTCTCAAACACACACACACACACACACACACACACACACACACACATATGCAGACATGGTCGATTCACATGTGTTGTTCTGGTGTGAACCGCTGACCCAGGCTTTTAGAGAGCAAGGAAAAGATGCTATTGCAGTGAAGGGCACGACTTCTCACAGTAATGTTTCAGCACTAGTCCTGAGTGTAATACTTTAAGCACTAAACTTAACACACACACACAAACACAAGTTTGAGATTGGAGTTGCACAAGAAAAGATTGGGTTTGTTGACTTTGAAAATAGGTGTTGGTTGATTTGATGGTAAAATACAAAGTAATTTTAGTCTCTGTGAAGCATGGTGCCCAAGACTGATCAGTGATTCAAACTTATGATTTTCTCTCTAGGAAAAAGAGAATTTTGGTAAATATCTAATTTTATATGATGATAATATATAAAATAGTTTATATATAATAATATATACACCACAAGGTTTTTAATGTTTTTTTAAATAAGTCCCTTCTGCTCACCAAGCCTGCATTTATTTGATCCAAAGTGCAGCAAAAAAACAAACAAACAAAAAAAAAAAACATTAAAATGTTATTTATTACTGTGATTTCAAAGCTGAATTTTTAGCATCATTACTCCAGTCACATGATCCTTTGGAAATCATTCTAATATTCTGATTTGCTGCTTAAAAATTGTTTTTTATTATTATGTTGAAAACAGCGAACAGTAGAATTTTTTTTTTCCGGTTTCATTTATCTAAAATAGAAATCTTTTGTAACATTATAAATGTCTTTATCATTACTTTTGATCAATTTAAAGCATCTTTGCTAAATAAAAGTATTAGTTTCTATAATTTCTCCCCCTAAAAATGGTGTAGTGTATAATGTTACAAATGCTTTTTATTTCATATAAATGCTGATCTTGGAGCTTTCTATTCCTCAAAGAATCCTGAAAAATTTTTACTAAACGGTTTTAAATATTGATAATAACAATAATTAATAATAATAATAACAATAATAGTTCCTTAAACAGCAAAACTGCATTTTAAAATGATTTCTGAAGGATTGTGTGACACTTAAGACTGGAGTAATGATGCTGAAAATGTAGCTTTGATCAAAGGAATAAATTACATTTTAAGATATTCAAATAGAAAACAGTTATTTTAAATAAATAAAAATATTTCAAAACTTTACTGTTTTTGCTGTACTTTCGATCAAAAAATTTAGGGTTGGTGAGCAGAAGAGACTTCTTTAAAAACATTAAATATCTTGGTACTGGTAGTGTATACATTTATTATATACAATTATTTATATGATGATAATATTATTTATTATTTATATTTACTTGTATAATAAAACACAACAACAAACTACAATTAAAATCTTTAAATTACAGTATTATATTTTAAATTCTATTAATCTTTTATTTTAAAGTCAGTATTATTTATTAACTTTAATGACATTTAGAATAAATTGTAAATAATAATAATAGTAGTAATAATAATAATAATAATTATTATTATTAATAGGTCGTAAACATGTTTACATTATTTATTTGTTAATAATATTTAATAACATTTAGAACAAACTGCAAATAATAATAATAATAATAATAATAATAATGAAATACAATTAATAGTAGATCGCAAAAATGTAAATTCTTTGTACTGGTATTTTTGTATTCAAAGAGATTAACAGTTTTCCCATTAAACCATATTACTGATCACTTATAAAAGCTGAAATAAATTCTATTCTGCACAAACAAACACAAACAACAAATAAATAAATATTTGTATATAGATACTGAAAGATAAAATACTTTAAAGTGTGTGTAAAGCAATATTAAATATGTTCAGAGTTTGGCACACCACAAATGATGTTATTAACCACGCAGCCAAATTTAATTTGATACAAAAACCGCCAAGTAAATAAAATAAGGTATCAAAATTATGAAAAAATAAGCAGTATACTGCTCTCAAACGCTGGGGGCGTGTCCGCTATCGGCGCTGAAACCACGCCCACTCGCAAGAAAGCCTCCTCCTGTCTCAACCGTCAAATACCGCTACAACGTGAATAGGTGCTCCTCTAGCAGCTTATTTGGATGTACACACTACAACAGGTAATATGCATTTATATGACGAAGGTATTGCAAACTAGCAAACTGTAGGCTGTAGTAACTAACGACAATGACACTAACTCGTGATGTGCGTCATCGAGACATGATTTTAACACAAAAATGGTAAGAAACTGTTTAAGGATCTAATTCCACAATTCAGCACATAGTTCACAGTCTTTGTAACGTGTTTTTTAGCAATACATTGGTAATTATAACGTGTTTAGAAACAATTCTCTGAATTGCCTTTACATGGACTTTAATGTACAACTTAGAGTATATTCAGGTGTATTTTGAAGACCATAAATGTGGAGACAACATGGAAAACCATGACATTGCAGAGATGCTCTTACAAAACTGATGACTTGGCAAGCAGAGAAAGCTTGTTAGCAAGGCCAACAGGAACCTTTAAGCTGTAAAAATTTATGGCCTTGACTGGACACTCCCTACACATTACAAGTTGGAGTTTTAGGATAGGAATTCAGGAAGGAAACTATTTCTTTCAACAAAGAACATCCAAGCTCATATAAATTTTGCAAAGAGACACAACATCCAAAACCATGGCAGAAAATCCAAAAGAAATATTTGCCAAACCAACACAGCTCATTCCAAACAAATATTATCCCGACTGTCAAGCACGCTGGGGGTTCTTCCCTTTGGCAGAGACGGCTGTGCACAAGAGACCTCTGTGCTGTCGACAGAGCTTTAAAGAACAATGAGATGAATTGTCCAGGTGTCTTACCATACAGAGACTGACACTGTAAAAAAGTGACAATGTGCAGTTGTTATTTTAGGGAGCTATTTCTGCTTGACCTGACTGTTTTTACATATACCAATAACAGACATAGTCGAAACTTGATCAAATTAAACAACTGAGAGCTTTTGAAACATTAGTTTAATAGCTTGCTTCCGAACATTTATGACTTTTATTATATATTTTTCCAATTTTCAATTGATCTTTTATTAGTATCTTGACAGAAACACAAGGGACTGTAAAGCTTCTTCATATCCACTCTAGATAATATAACTTTAATAAAATACTTTTAGGTGAAATTAGATTAGTTTGTTTTTCTAAACATATTGTTTCCATAAAACAAGTGCATATGTGTTGTCTCCTTGACGCTCTCTTTCCCCTCATAAACACACACACACACACACACACACACACACACACACACACACACACACACACACACACACACACACACGAACACAAACATCCAGTAAGTGCTCAGAGGGGAGAGTATATTCCTGTGGGGCAGTGCAGCTCTGTGGGCCTGATTTATGTCAGCGCTGCTCAGGGAAGTGCGCTGTAAGAAACCCAGCAGCGCCCAGTCCTCATCATCTGATCTCTGATCAGCACTGCATCAGCGGGAGGCCACATCAACTCTCCCCTCTAAACACAGTCCACAGTCTTAGCTTCATGAGCACTGCTCATAAAAACTGCTGGAGGTGCTAAGAACATAGTTATTTTTTTATGCCTTGTTTTGCCTTAGGATTAATTATAATAATTATGTATAATAAGTACATATTTTTAATACGTATTTTCTCTGTTTTTAACGATTTAATGTCAAATGTTAATCTGGGGACAAAACATGTTTCAGCAGAGGTCGCAACTGTGTAGCCTATTATAGTATATAGGCTATAATTATAATCAAAATACGCTGATGTGGGGGCGAGTATTATACGTTATAGTTGTTTTTACAATTAAGTTTAGTGTTGCCGGTGATGTTTTGTGTTTAATGAAGTCACGACTTTAAACTGAAGGAAAAATCGCTGAGACTTTCGTAAGGGGAGAAGAAACTTCTACGTGCGTACAATAAACCACGTTACAAACTGAAAACTGCAAAGCTCGTGTACGCGAACGCTTTCCGGTGCGCGCAGGAGAATGTTCTCGTGGACACGCAGGGTTCTCTTACTAGAGGGAACGAGTACTGCGTAAGAAGTATCTTACGCTAGGGGAAAATCCTTTTCTGCGAGATATTGAAGCCAAAAATTATCCTTAATTTTGAAATAATGTAAAGCGCGTTGCAGCAGCATACAGACATAGGCGAAACAGCTTGCGCGCCTATTGGCTGCTCTGCGGCAACTGCAGCAGCCTATTAGAGCGAGGCCTGACGCGACGCCAGATCCAATGGGGGCATTTCGCGCCCTTTGCGTCGCTTCGCGCCCTTTTCATAGCTTCCCGCCTAAAAGGGCGTGGTCTAGGCCTATAAATATCGCTCATAGGCAGCTATTATCTGATTTTTCATCCTTCACGCGAAGCACACGCATCGCTGGAGCCGGATAGAAGCCGCCGTTTGACTGCAAGCATCTCAGCGGGACGAGCCACTGAAGCTGCTGGCCACGCCGCCTTCCGTGCCTTCCTGCTGCGCTTTCCGGCGCTAATATCCTTTTATTAAATAAGTGTGTGTTGCCGCTGCAATACACACTTCTCACAAAAAGAGCAAAAGCGTCTTTCTAAAGATGTCTTCTTGCGGCTCATGTCGAGCCACACTCAGTGACGGGGACCGCCACCATATCTGCGTTTCCTGCCTGGGTGAGGAGCACGCGGTGAACGCGCTCGCTGAGGGCGGCTGCCCTCAGTGCGAACTACTGCCATTAGCGACTCTGAGGACTCGCGTGGCATCCTTCGCTGAACCTGCTCCCCCGCCCGCCGCGGTGTCGCGCCGTAAAAAGCGCCGTGCCCAGCGGGCTCCCGAACTCCCCCTCAGTCGACAAAGCTCGCCGGTTCGCCCGCCAGCTTCACCGATCTCGTCACCCCCCGTCTCGGAGGTTAAATGGCCGCGGTCTGCCGCCGTTTGCTTCGACGCTGCTGACGAAGGGACTGTCATGGAGGAGGAGGAGGATTCCTGCTCTATTCTGGCATCGTGCAGTGAGGACTGGGAGAGCTCTGCGGATCTCGTTCCCCCCGCGCACGCCCCGTCAGGTACGAGAGCATCAATTGAGGCAGAATTGATGAGGATCCTCACACAGGCCACGGCGAGCCTTGGCCTCGAGTGGTCCTCACCAGAGCAGCCCGCTCACAACCGATTGGACGGCTGTTTCCTGCCAAAAGGGGAGCGCGCTTCAAGCGCATCGAAACCGGCGCCTTTTCTTCCTGAGCTACATGAAGAACTGGCTAAGTCCTGGAGCGCCCCCCACTCTACGAGAGTGCGCCCTTCCTCTTCTCTTGCGTTCTCTGCTGTAGACGGCGCCGAGAAGAGAGGGTACCTCTCAATGCCGCCGGTCGAGGAGGCGATTGCAGCCCACTTGTGCCCGCCCTCCGCTGGACGGCGTGCCAAGTCGGCGCTGCCCTCAAAAGCCTGTCGCCAAACGTCAAGCCTGCTCCGCCGCGCGTATACCGCCGCTGGGCAGGCCGCGTCAGCGTTGCACACTATGGCCACGTTACAGATTTTCCAGGCTGACCTCCTCCGAAAGCTGGATGAGGAAGGCTCTGAAGCGATCTGTGTGCCGGACCTAAGAAGCGCCACGGACCTCGCTCTCCGCGCTACAAAGTCCGCAGCACAAGCCATGGGACGTAACATGGCCGCGCTGACGACAACCGAGAGGCATCTGTGGCTGACGCTGTCAGAAATGGCCGAGTCCGAACGCACCGCGTTCCTCGACGCCCCACTCTCACCTGCTGGCTTGTTCGGATCATCAGTAAGCAATTTTGCAGAGAGATTCGCAGAGGTACAGAAAGCGTCTCAGGCGATGAGGCACTTCCTGCCGAAGCGTTCTAGTTCTGCTGCCGGCCGTGGAAGACCGCCCGCGCAGAACTCACGAACCCAGCCTCAGCCTCAGCCCGCCGCAACAGCTTCGCAGCGTCACCGTATGCAGGGCGCGAGACCGCGTTCTCGCTCTTCTGGCCGCCGTCCCGTTGGGCGCGGCGCGAGACCCAGAATTGAGCTAAAGCCGGAACCTCCGAAGCTGTCCTAACAAAGCTAGGAAAAAGACGGTGCACGAGTCCCGCTGTCGCCGGACCCCCACCAAAGGTATTTGCTCGTTCAGTTCCAAGAATTGTGACTGTCCCAGTGTATTTTGCAGCCAACAAACCGGCTCTGTCGCCCGTTTGCCTGTACTCAAAAGCCGTTTTCACGGCTACCCAGATAAATCCAAAAAAGAGTGTATTTTCTGGTGTCCCGGCCACGGCCGATGGTGTTTCACGTGTCAGAATGCCCACACAGTGCCCATTTCTACACACAAGCACACCCTGTCTCACAGGTCAAGCGCGCATAAAATCGACTCGTATCGATTGCGCTTCACAACCGGCCACGGCCGATGGTGTTTCAAGTGTAGTCAAAATGCCCACACAGTGCCCATTTCTACACACAAGCACAACATGTCATACAGACCCTGCGCACATAAAATCGGCTCAGATCGATTGCGCTCCACATGTGATAGACGTGCCCACTTATCTGTGCCCACAGACATCACATCACGCACGTCAAAAGGTTTCCGTAAAAGCGAAACTAACGTGCATGCAGGCGAACGGTGTTTGCAGTGTGTTAAATGTGCCTGTTGCCACACGACCACATCCACACACAGACATAATAGTTCCCGCTATCAGCGTGCCCCACGCCTCGAATGTCACGAGCACGCCTCTGGTGCCACAGCATACCGAAACCACTCCGTTAATGAAAGAACGGAGCGCGTTTCGTATTCAACCTCTAGCTATTCATGCAAACGCATGGGAAAAGCTTCCAGGGGTTTCGAAATGGGTGCTGGACATTATAAAAGGAGGCTATTCGCTACAGTTTCACCGACGCCCGCGCCGCTATACAGCGCGCGTCGAAACCACAATGCAGACAGAAGCAGCACACCTGCTTCGAGCCGAAGTGACGAAACTATTGAGCAAAGGGGTCATAGAGCCTCTCTCTCAAACTCAAAGCGAAGGAGGGTTGTACAGCAGATATTTCCTGGTACCGAAAAAAGACGGGGGTCACAGACCCATATTAGATCTAAGGCAACTGAACAAAGCGCTGGTGAAGCGTCGGTTCAGGATGCTCACGACCAGAAAAATCCTCGCGCAAGTTCGCCAAGGAGACTGGTTCGTGTCAGTGGATCTGAAAGACGCGTATTTTCAAATACAGATAGCGTCACGTCACAGGCGATTTTTGAGATTCGCCTTCGAGGGCCAGGCATATCAGTACACAGTCCTGCCGTTCGGTTTGTCCCAGGCACCCCGTACATTTACAAAGTGCATGGACGCAGCGCTCGTTCCTCTCAGACTGAAAGGCGTGCGCATACTGAACTATTTGGACGACTGGCTGATTCTAGCGCAGTCTCGCTCAGTGCTTGTACAGCATACGACCATGTTACTCGATCACCTCGAGGATTTGGGTCTAACAGTCAATTGGGCGAAGAGCTCACTGTCCCCCAGTCAGAAAACTTCCTTCCTGGGCACAGAATTGGACTCGCTGTCAATGATAGCGCGGCTGTCACCACAGCGCGCAACAGACATTCAGCGCACAGCGGGCTCGTTCCGCTGCGGCGCGTCTGTCCCGCTCAAACAATTTCAGAAAATGCTGGGTCTCATGGCTTCAGCGTCATCAGTTCTGCAGCTGGGTCTGCTGCATATGCGTCCACTGCAGTTCTGGCTGAAAGCGCGCGTCCCGCGTCAAGCGTGGGCGCCCGGTCGGCTTCGTATCACGGTCAATCAGAAATGTGTCACAGCCCTGAAGCCGTGGAAAGCAGTCGACTGGTACCAGTCAGGTGTAAGCCTGGGGACTTTCTCGAGAGTAAAAGTGGTGTCTACGGACGCGTCAACCTCGGGATGGGGGGCTCTGCTCGAGGGCAGACCGTCTTTTGGCCAGTGGTCAGAACGGGAAAAGCTCCTACATATCAACTGCCTCGAAATGCTGGCAGTACGGAATGCGCTGACGCGCTTCTGTCCCCAAATAAAAGGAAACCATGTACTAGTCCGCTCGGACAACATGTCAGTGGTTTCCTATATAAATCGCCAGGGCGGTCTCAGGTCCAAAAACCTATACAGACTGGCAGAACGCCTCCTGGTATGGGCTCAGTGCAACCTGCGCTCGCTGAAAGCAGCGCATGTGCCGGGGCTTCTGAACATAGGGCCAGACAGACTGTCCAGGAACAATGTTCCAGCAGGCGAATGGTCTCTACACCCACAGACAGTACAACTACTGTGGAAAAAATTCGGCAAAGCGGAAGTAGACCTTTTTGCGTCTCCGAACAACGCTCACTGTCTGGAATTTTACTCAAAAAGCAGAGACGCGCTGGCCCACGAATGGCCCCGCCGTCATCTCTATGCCTTTCCCCCCGTCTCTCTCCTACCTCAGGTTATAGAGAGGGTCAAGGAAAAAGGATGTTCAATACTGCTGATAGCGCCGTTTTGGGAAAACCAGCCCTGGTTCCCAGCGCTGATGCAGCTGACGAGCACCGCCCCGTGGCCGATACCAGTGAGGAGAGACCTTCTCTCTCAGGCCAGCGGCTCGATTTGGCACCCTCACCCAGAGCTGTGGTCCCTTCATGTCTGGGCCACCAGCGAATATATGATGAACTCCCAAAAGGAGTATTAAACACGATCACGCAGGCTAGAGCCCCTTCTACGAGACGGCTCTATTCCTCAAAATGGTCAGTGTTTTCGGGCTGGTGCGCAGCCCGCGGCTTGTCACCCACTAACTGTGGTGTGATGGAGGTGCTTTCCTTCCTACAAGAGCTGCTGGACAAGGGCAGAACCCCGTCCACGCTCAAAGTCTATGTGGCGGCTATAACGGCGTTTTCGAGCGCAACGTTAGGTCAGTCAATAGGAAGGAACGATTTAGTTATTCGCTTCCTGAGGGGAGCTAGAAGACTAAATCCCCCCAGACCTCCCTCAGTCCCCGTATGGGACCTTTCTGTGGTACTAGAGGCCATGAAAGGTGGACCATTCGAGCCTCTGCAGACGATTGATTTGAAATACCTGTCTCTTAAGACTGTGTTTCTGCTGGCTCTCGCTTCAGTGAAGCGCATAGGGGATTTGCACGCACTTTCTGTGAGCGCGACGTGCATGGAATTTGGACCTAATGACTCTAAAGTCATACTCAAACCCAAGCATGGTTACGTTCCAAAATCACTCAACACACCGTTCAGGGCACAGGTCATCGCGCTGTCAGCCCTACCGGTCAATGATGAGGAAACGGACGCGAACCTCCTATGCCCAGTCAGGGCATTAAGAGCTTACGTGTCTCGCTCGTCTGCTTTTAGACAGACAGATCAGCTTTTTGTTTCGTTTTACGGGCGTCCCAAGGGACTGGCCGCGTCGAAACAGAGCTTATCCAGATGGATAGTTGATGCTATTGCGTTGGCATATGCTTCCAAGGGCAAGCAGTGCCCGCTAGGTGTCAGAGCACATTCCACGAGGGGCGTGGCCTCATCGTGGGCGTGGTCGAGTGGGATTGCCTTGCAAGATATTTGTACGGCGGCGGGCTGGGCCTCTCCGTCTACATTTATAAGGTTTTACAACCTGGAGGTTCCCGCCTTACAGGCCAGATTGCTGTCAGTCTAGATGTCCAGTGTTGTCTGACCTGATGTTATCAGCTCGGAATACTGCGTCTACTGAGCACAGCTCTAGGGTCGACAGTGAAAGTAATAGCACAAGATGTGTCTGGGCAAACTGTGTGATGACCCTTATTCTTACGTCAGCTCAGGCCGTAACCCCGCCCTGTATGTACGTTTACTCAGCGTCTGAGTGACGCTGCACTATGTGGAAGAGTGCGGCGTTGCCCCTCCCTCTTCCCCGGACTCCCTGTGAGTTCTATAGGTGATTATGAACTGTATGAACCCCGGGTTTTCGCCCTTGGGTCTTTGGTGTCAGATCTCAGCATACACGGCGTTTTACACTGGTTCCCCTAGCGTAAGATACTTCTTACGCAGTACTCGTTCCCTCTAGTAAGAGAACGTACTCGGTTACTTACGTAACCTCGGTTCTCTCTAGAGAGGGAACGAGTACTGCGTATCTTGCCGTGCATGCGCACGCTCTGGTTGCTTTGATGATGAAAAACCAGATAATAGCTGCCTATGAGCGATATTTATAGGCCTAGACCACGCCCTTTTAGGCGGGAAGCTATGAAAAGGGCGCGAAGCGACGCAAAGGGCGCGAAATGCCCCCATTGGATCTGGCGTCGCGTCAGGCCTCGCTCTAATAGGCTGCTGCAGTTGCCGCAGAGCAGCCAATAGGCGCGCAAGCTGTTTCGCCTATGTCTGTATGCTGCTGCAACGCGCTTTACATTATTTCAAAATTAAGGATAATTTTTGGCTTCAATATCTCGCAGAAAAGGATTTTCCCCTAGCGTAAGATACTTCTTACGCAGTACTCGTTCCCTCTCTAGAGAGAACCGAGGTTACGTAAGTAACCGAGTACGTTTTTTTTCCGTTCACGCGCCTATGCAAGTTTTCCTTGGCGTTTGTTTGTTTTTGTTTTATTTATTTTTTTCAACTAGAAATGTCACTTCAAAGGCTAATATTTTTCATGTCACTACACCCTCGCCTTACAATTAAACCATAATATTGCGTTGTATTTGAAAAAGTTATGTTGCAGCCTTAAAGTAGTATAGAAATTAAAATAAATATTCTTTATTGCCATCCATGGTTTCGTAATAGACCATTAACATCCATGGAACCCTTCCACATCACAAAAAAAAAAAAAAAATTAAGATTATTATTGAAATGTTTGGTAACACACAACAAGGTGTTATTTGTTAACATTAGTTATTGTATTAACTAATATGAACGAACAATGAACAATACATTTATCATACTATTTATTAATCCTTGTTAATGTTAGTCAATAAAAATTACATTCGTTCTTAGTTCATGTTAGTTCACAATGCATTAACTAATGCTTTAATAATTGTAATAATGCATTAGTAAAATAATAATTAACATAGATTAATAAATGCTGTAGAAGTATTGTTCATTCTTAGTTCATGTTAACTAATGTAGTTAACTAATGTTAACTAATGAACGTTATTGTAAGGTGTTACCAAATGTTTTTGAAAAGTTCTTTGGGAAACCCAGTTATTTCTTATACTCTTAAAAATAAAGGTTCTTTATTGGCATCAAAAAATGGCTCCATGAAGAACCTTGAACATCCCTGGAACCTTTCAAATGCAGAAAAGGTTCTTTATCCACCTTTTTCTGAATGTGGAAGCCTCCCCTGACTTTAAAGTTGCTTTACATTTCCGGTATCTGGTATTTCTAGTCAAATTATATATATGTTTTTAAATTTTCCGAGCCAATATAACGTCAAACCTGTGCGCATTTTTATATTTAGTTATATTAAAAAAGTTTAAATTCTGTTTAAACTTTTTTTTAAACCCTGTTTTATCATGAATTTCTTTGAAGACCGGAACACGAAAGTACCCAAATTGAAGAAACCATCATAGCACTGCCATGGTGGATAGTGGGAAAAGTTTTTTTTTTAGATTTTTTAAATGTTCTTCAAATTGGTTCTTTTAAGAACGGTTCACTGAAAGTTTCTTTGTGGAACCAAAAATGGTTCTTCTATGGCATCACTGCAAAAACAACCCTTTGGAGCCTTTATTTGTAAGAGTGTATGACCGCAAGAAAAAGAAAAAAACCTTTGGAAGCTGTATTTTCAAAAGTGTAGATGTGGTTGGATTTGTTCACTTTGAAAAATGCATACACTCAAGTCTTACTATAACATATATATATATATATATAGATAAAGATAAATGTGTGAACACCTAAGTAAGTAGTAAATTCAAAGAGGTCTTTTTTATTGTTGGTCATATTTATGTAAGTTCTTAAACTCTCTGATATGAACATTTGGCTTTCAAGAAAAGGGAATTAAAACACAATACAAAGACAGGAGATTATTGCAAGTCAATATCCATTCAGAGGATCATGAGAGCCACACCTAATATGCCCATCTGAGAGGAAGCCAGGGATTATAAATGAATCATGTTTTAAAAGACTGAAATGGTAGCCTTTGGCTCTCCGTTGGTAGCATGCCGAATTTGAGCAGAAGCCTGCAATACAACACAAGCACATCTGCACGATAATTTGAACAAAACCTGCCAAACATTTCAAATTTGATGGGGGAGAGAGAAAAAGATCAGTGAGAAGAGAGAGATCAAAGCAGGAAGAGTGTGGAAGAGAGAAGGGAGAGAGATTGGAGGGGGAGGACTGTTGGGAGAGAAGAAAGATGATGAAACACTTTTTGCAGAGTAATATTTTCAACAAAAGCGTACCATTCATCCACATATATCAGTCATCAGAATCCAAACAAATGTTTCTCTCTCTTTCGTTCTCGGAAAGCCTGCCCTCGCCGCACGGCCTTCATTCCACCGCTGCCGGCAAGACTCGCTCGTTCATCCATCTTTTCCAAAGTGCTCTCCTTCCCTTCTTCTCGTTCGCTCCCTCCCTCCATCTCGCACTCTCCCTCAGTGCACACTAAACAAATAACGATTGTATTTATCTCTATCATTCTCTCCATTTTCCTTTCCTCTCTCTTGTTTTCTTGCTCCCTCGTTCAATATTTCATGTGGATGAGAGCGTATCTATTCTAAGCTTGCTCTCCGCCGCCTCCCCTTCCTCCCCAGTCATTTAAAAAAATCCTTTTTCTCTCCACATCATTCTTTCTGTCTACCTCCTTTCCCTCCATTTCTATAAATCTTTCTCTCTCCCACTTCATCCCTGATGTTCTGTGTCCCATTTATGCTCTCCCTCTCCCTCTTTCCGTGACTGGACAATGTCCACTTCATTTATACAAAGAGGTTCTCCCAGGTAAAAAAAAAGTGCACTAAAATGCACTTTATTTAAGTATACTTAGTACACTTTTCAGTAATGTACTAAAAGTGCTCTATTTTCGCACACTAATTTTGTACTTAATGTACTAAAAGATAGTATTAAGTATATGTTAAGATAAACTTAATACCATCTAAGTGTACTCAACTGTGCTATTTTGAGACACCCTGAAATTGAACTAAAATGTGCTTTTAACATACTATATCTGTATTTTAAAAAATATATTTAGTTAAAACTAGAAATACACTTGAACCCTATTTTTAAACATTTATAAATATATTTAAGACTAATTTAAAGTATAATAGTAATATATTAAAAGAATATTCAAAATGTGAAAAAAGTGTGCTAAAATACACTTTAAGTATACTTAGTACACTTTTCAGTAATGTACTAAAAGTGCTCTATTTTCGCACACTAATTTTGTACTTATTGTACTAAAAAATAGTATTAAGTATATGTTAAGATAAACTTAATACCATCTAAGTGTACTCAACTGTGCTATTTTGAGACACCATGAAATTGAACTAAAATGTGCTTTTAACATACTATATCTGTATTTAAAAATATATATTTAGTTACAACTAGAAATACACTTGAACCCTACTTTTAAACATTTATAAATATATTTATGACTAATTTAAAGTATAACAATAATATATTAAAAGAATATACAAAGTGTGAAAAAAGTGTGCTAAAATACAATTTAAGTACACTTAGTGCACTTCCCTAATGTACTTAAAGTGCTCTATTTTCGGGCACTGATTTTGTACTTAATATACTAAAAGTTATTCTTAAGTACTCCTTAAGATAAACTTAAGATCATCTAAGTGTACTCAACTGTGCTATTTTGAGACACCATGAAGATGAACTAAAACGTGCTTTTAACATACTATCTCAGCATTTCCAAAAATGTATTTTGTTA